>NC_051235.1:14221995-14521995 GCF_015220715.1 Pygocentrus nattereri | reverse complement strand
TTGGCTTTTGGAGGACAAAGGGAATCTGGGGAATTTGGCGACAGATTTCCAACTGTAACAAATCTGTGATGGCACCCAAACAGACACAAGCAGATGCAGGCAGCTTGTGCACAAACAGTCGGGCAGGAAAACCCAGTTTTACAGCCCAGTACACTACACCAAACAAAGTGGGCTCTGGTCCTGATTTATTATAGGCATGGCATAGCAAAGCCTTTGTTCAAAATGTGTAGTCAAAGTAACACTCAGGGCCAGATGTACGTACGAGTGCAGGCATGGCGCAAACTGTGCCTTGATGTGACTGCAATATGTAGCCACAATGAATCTGAAAATAACGTTTGATTTACTATAGCACCTCCCACTAGCTGCACAATTGTTAGGTGCAGAGTTTTTAAAGCACAGTGGAATAAAAGAGACAATAACAAGGTCAATGCAAAAAGGAAATGAAAGTTAATTGACAAAGAGATTGTTTTTAAATTGGTTCCACCAATTTGTGAAAATGTCTGCACAGTTTAGTGGTTGAGATGTACACAAAGTCATTCAGAGTGGTGATGTGAAATTGTAGTTGAAACTAAAGATTTCTTTACAGTGATGATAATAGGAACTTTGTCATTTTGTTTACTATACAAAACCACTGGTGAAATTAAAAATTAAAATCTCTTCTGAGCTTTTATATGTAATATCAATAAAGGTAAAGTGGAAATCTGAAAAGTATGTTTTCTTTGGGGAATATTTTACCTCACCATGCCCTGCATGTACCTCTCAGCCCTGACTGGAAATTCAAAAATGCATATTAGGTCAGCTGATAGGAAGCTGAGGAAGCTGATAAATGCATGAAATGCTTTGGATGTCTGATCCCTATTGACACATTTGTAAATGGAGAAAATATGGAGCTTTTCACATCAAACCACATAAAACACTGTGTGCACAATTATTAGGCCAATGAGTATTTTGACCATATCATCGTTTTTAGGCATATTTTCTAACTCCAAGCTGGATGAACTTGAATGCTTAATGGATTTAAGCATAGCAGGTGATGTGTATCTTTGTAATGAGGGAGGGTGTGGCCTAAGAAGGTCATCAAGGTGTGCATAATTATTAGGCAGCTTTTTTCTTTAGGCAAAATGGGCCAAAAAAGAGATTGAACTGACTCTGAAAAGTTCAAAATTACCAAAAGTCTCTCAGGGGGATGCAGAACTCTTGTAATTGCTATGATATTGGGGCGTGATCACAGAACCATCAAACATTTTGTTGCAAAGTCAACAGGGTCGCAAGAAACGTGCTGAGAAAAAAAGACGCAAATTAACTGCCAAGGATTTGAGAAGAATCAAGTGTGAAGCTACCAGGAACCCATTATCTTCCAGTTCTGTCATATTCCAGAACTGCAACCTAGCTGGAGTATCAAGAAGTACAAGATGTTCAGAGCTCAGAGACATGGCCAAAGTAAGGAAGGCTGAAACCCGACCACCACTGAACAAGACACATAAGCTGAAGTGTCTAGAAGACAGATTTTTCAAAGGTGTTATGGACTGATTAAATGAGAGTGACGCTTGACGGACCAGATGGATGGGCCCGGGCTGGATCAGTAACGGGACAGAGCTCCACTTCGAGTCAGACGCCAGCAAGGTGGAGGTGGGGTACTGGTATGGGCTGGTATTATTAAAGATGAGCTGGTTGGACCTTTTCGGGTTGAAGATGGGCTCAAAATCAACTCCCAAGCCTACTGCCAGTTTTTAGAAGACACTTTCTTTAAGCAGTGGTACAGGAAGAATCTGCATCTTTCAAAAAGAGAATGATTTTTATGCAGGACAATGCTCCATCACATGCATCCAAGTACTCCTCTGCATGGCTAGCCAGTAAAGGCGTTAAGGATGAAAAACTTATGACGTGGCCCCCTTCCTCACCTGACCTGAACCCAACTGAGAACTTGTGGGCAATTCTTAAACGGGAGATTTAAAGTGAAGGAAAACAGTACACCTCTCTGAACAGGGTCTGGGAGGCTGTGGTTGCTGCTGCACAAAAAGTTGATCGTCAACAGATCAAGAAACTGAGCGACTCCATGAATGGAAGGCTTATCACTGTTATTGAAAAGAAGGGTGGCTGTATTGGTCACTAATTATTTTTTTTTATTTCTCAGAAATGTTCATTGGAAAGTTTTGAGTTGTTTGTTTATAATTCTCACTTGAACAGATGAAAATAAAGTGAGATGGGAAAATGTTTTTCATTTAGCTGTGTAATAATTTTGCACCATTATAGTTGCCCAATAAATGTGCACATATAGATATTCTCCTTAGAAAGCCAAAACTTTATTTTTCTTAAACATTCATGTTTGAGGTTTATTAACATTTTGGATTAACCGAGAGCACGGTAGTTGGTCATTAATAAAAATAATCCTCAAAAATAAGACTTGCCTAATAATTGTGCACACAGTGTATGGGATTATTGAAAAATCAGAATTCCCCTTGAATTTAAAACAAATAGAAGGCTGTGTTCGAGGCTATTTCTGCTGCCTTCATTAAAGAAAGTTTGTCAGTAACATGCCTTTGAGACAGCACCACAGATTTACTCCTGGTTTTAAATGCTGGCAAAAATTCCGCACAAAAACAAACGGCACCAACCGCTCAGCTGTTAGTAAATCAAATAGGATAAATAATCAGTTACACTAAAACATGCCTCTCCACTTAGCTTCTACTTAACACTACGCAGATAGCCATGACATCTGTTTATTTCCGTCTTATTCAAAATTCTTCTCATCCATTGTCATACATTCACAATCTGCCACAATATACATTTATTACTGCCATAAGTTGCACGTTTAGGCTTGTGCAGAGTGCCATACGTAATAAGCGGGCAGAATTCATACGATTTGCACCTGAAACGGGCACTAAAAATCTGGGTAGACACAAATTCATGCTTTTACCACAATACAAAAGCATGACAGTAGGATTTTGTTTTAGATTTTGTCCACTTTACAAAATAAAAAGTTTGACCAGACAAAGGAAGTTGCAAAAAATGACTACATGTGGCATTTCACTGACATTAAAGCTGAGGGGTACATACACATTTTGAAGCAACACACTGTGACATCTGTCACACACTCTACATTTCAGCCGGGGCTTAAGGGGTGTGGTATGCAAAGGTGCACCACATAAGCCACCCCACCCCATTAAGAAAGGACATTTTAGTTGTTGCTGTTTGTGTTGCTTATTAATTTGAGATGTGCCCATGTGTTGTTTGACTGTTATTAAGTCAGGGTGTGTGTTAATTTAGTTTGGATGAAGCGTCTAACACAGAGAAGGTGTCCTATAGGTAGTAACCTGTCCCAAGGGCAGTACCGCTCTTGTCATTAGGGTAGTAGCCCCAAGGGTTCATCTCAGTACCTTAAGTCAAGGAACATAATTGTACCATAATCCACTAAAATTATATTTTTTAAGTTGTACTGACTCCACACACCGAGTCCCGGTTTTTATTTCATTACTCTGTTTTTAAACATTGTTAGGAAACTGTACAAGTATATACATTTCACCTAGGAAACAAGGCACACATTTGGACCTTAAAACCACTGTTGTATCTTTAAAGGTGCATTTATATAGTTTGTTTTTTTTGTCACTATTATGAACTAAAGGTGTACCTGCACAGTACCATTATTTCTAATTGTTAATGGCTAGAGGTGAATGGCTAGAGGTGACAATGCTATTCTGGTTGTTCAAGGCTGGTGGTTTTCCCATGCTGCCTCTTTTTGCCTCTAAGCACAAAGTTTCTCACATTTGATTCTACACCGACACCACAATATGCTGCCTTCTAGATGACGTCTTTTTCAAGGATGTCTCTGCTTGATTCTGTGTGTTACAACAGTATGGCTTTGTAATAAGACAGTGAGTGCTGGATTCCTCTGTAATTGAAAACATCTGAAAATCTGAAAAGAGAGAGCCCGGACTGTTGAGCAGCTGAAATGTTAGATCAAGGAACTGGGAAATTGGGAATAGAGAAAGGATGAGGAAGGAAAGGTGATGTAACACAGTAGTAAGCATGCCCTTGTTCCAACTTTTTCCGAACATGTTGCCGCCTTCAAATTTACAGTAAGTGTATATATGCAAAAAACAATAGTTATCACTATAATCAGTTGAAACAATAAATATCATCTGTGTTCTGTTTTCACCCAAATACAGGTTAAAAAGGATGTGTAGACCAAAGCTGTGGCACAAATACGAGAACATATCATTAGTGTGTAGAGACGTTGAAGCACTAATCACTGCTACTAATTGATAGCAGACTACTGGGATGACTGAATGGGAAATTAAACAAGGTAATCAACCTTCTAAAAACCCAGTATTCTCCAATACACTCAGACCATTGGCCAAGGCAGTGTCAACCATGCCATTCTGTTTCTCATGTTGAGTAACTGCAGGTGCAGGACAGAGAGGCCAATGCACTGAGCTTAGTGAGTCTGGAAAATGTGAATGTTTTGCATAATACGTGTTCTCATGAGTGACTAGTGCAGAGAACTGGTATTCTTCAGCAGCTTTTGTAACTGAACCTGCTTTTGATAGACCTTTTTTTTAAAAAAAAAAAAGAAGAAGAAGAAGAAGAAAAAAGCCTGTTCTGTGTTCAGTCCTAAGGGCTTTGTCAGTTACTTCAGCTCGATGCTCCGAACACTGAGCAAAGACTCAACTTGCTTTATTCTTTGTGGTGAGCTGGATATAGATGACTGTATATAGAGACACCTTGACTCATTTTCTCTAGGCAAACTGTGTGTGCATGTGTGTATGTTTGAGTGTGCATTTCTTCTCACTCTCTCTGTCTCTCTCTCTCCATTACAAGGGACTGGTAGTGCTCGGGGCTTGAAACTCAATTTCTCAGCCCTTGAATGGGCAGCGATTGCACAGAGCTAACTCAATTGTGGAGAGAGGCCAGCACAGCCCCTTCAATAGATTGGGGCCTCGACTTTAATACAACATCAGTCATGTAACACGCAAACACATTGCTATTCCATTTCAAACCACAACACTTACAAATGGATGGCTTTAAAAGCAAGCTATACGCTCATTATATTGTTGGAGGGAGTCAAAAAAAAAATCCTATGAATATGTTTAGTGAACAATTTATTTATTTATGTTACAGCCTCACATTAAATCACAGAATGTTAGCTCAGACGGTTTTTCTATTACTTCTCTATTATTATAGTGTTTTTTGCCGCAGCAAAACAGAAGATGGAAAAATAGCAGCCAATTGTAATAACCAGCAACCAAAATGTGTACACAGAATTCATTGTTTGTTACTGGAGAGACAGTAAATATTTTATGTTGATTCAAATTATGCAGGAGGGGGGGTTAGGGGGATGCTTGCCATGGCTGTATGGTGAAACGGGTCATTTATTTGCAATTACTAGCTCATTGTGAGTGCTGAGGAGTGTGTTGTTTGGCGAATGTCTCGCAGAGAGAACGACCTCATTTCTCGTCATACAGGTGCATGTCAACAAACAGAGCACTTTTTCCTCCACCACGTACAGCAGTACCACACCGGAACAGACATTCAGATGTGGTTGAAACACAATGTAATACATGGGCTAGAAAGCCAAAATTGTACCAAATGTTGTGCCAAAACAGATATGTTGTAACAATACACTGAAGTGTTGTATGGTTAACGTCTCAGAGCAACAGTGTTATTCTAAGGAACACATATCAAATAACATCAAAGAGTTTTTATGCTTGTATTCCGGATCATTTTAAGCAGTTGCAGGTGCAAAAACAAAACAGAATGGAAATGGAAAGTGGACTAAATGGAAATTAAATGTTGGAAAACATTTTTTTGACGTGACATCATTGACGTGAGTTCTAATTCAGAGAAAATATTATCTGTGGAGAGGCACCTTATAAAGAAGAATTAACCAAAACATTCAAATAGTTAAATGTGTCTTCTCTGCTTTATAGATTTTGCCTAAATATACTGGCAGAGCTGACTAGCATGTGAGTCCACATAACTACATGATCAGGCAGCATCAAGGAAAGCAGACACAAAAAGAGGGTTCATAAGTTATGCAGTGTCTGAGTTCTGTAGAAGTCCAAGTCAAGTCTTTAGTGGAGAATTTTAGTTTAGTTTAGTTTTAGTTTGTTTCTAGCTAGTGTTGTACAAAAGTAAACAATGATAAAAACCTATCATGTTCAACAAAGCTTGAAATAATGAGCACTTCATTATAGACAATTTTTCAAAGACAGAACCAAGGTGCTACATGCAGAAAATACCGTGTTTAAAAGAAAGTGGAAAAACAACTCAAAACATTTGGCTTGTCTATATTTTGTATTTCAAGTCTGCTAGGTAGCATAATAGCTAATCCAGTTGAAATTTTACCAAGTTTGACAGTAATGTAATCACTAGAACTCAAACTAGATTAGCTGTTAACGTCAGTTAAATTAGCTATTACACTTTCTAGAATATATGCCAAACCACATGCTAGCCAACCTTTTCAAGTTCCCACATAGCAAGTATTGGTCTGCTGGCTCAATAAGGTTAACACCTCACTGACGGTATGTGCTGCTAGACCACACCTAGACCAATATCCTTAGACAGTTTTTAAATGCACACTGCCTTTATTTTCAAAAAATATATCATGGCACCTATTATTAACAATTATGAAAATATTGATTAGGTCTAATTTAAAACGATTTTGTCCAAGATGTTGTCGCTGTAACTGTACTAGATTTCTTATAGCTGTCTCACTTATATAATTAAATGTCTGCTCTGAGGCAGCGGCTTGCCGCTCTTATTAAGCTGATGAACAACTAAGAGAAGCCTGGCTACTTCTTGTTTCTCCAAATATATATAAAAGACTGTAAAATACTAGAGGGGGTCCATAAGCAAGACTTAAGAAAGGGAATACATGGAACTAAAGAGCTGAAAACACAATAAAAAATTAAAGTTTTTTCTAACCATTTGTGCAGGACCATTCCTTAATTCTGAAAACTAGAAGGATGTATTTCATTTTAAAACTACCTGTCTACCTGTATCTTTCCGTTTTTCAACAGGAAACACCTTTTGTGCACTTACACACTTGCATTACTGCTACTAAGTGTAGATTGGTTGGCAAGCAGAGCTCATGGGCTAGGTGAAGCCGTTCATGCTCACTGATATCAGGAATGTACATGAGGCATTGTTAAAAAGTTGTATAGACTATAGACTGGAGTCAAAAGTGCAATATAATAGCAGCATTGAAGTGTTCTGTGCTCTTCTGTGTTCTGAGAAATTACTATTTTTTCTATACAAAATATTCAGTATTTACAAACTATGATTTTGCACAAAAGATCTATAGCAACCTATTCATTCTGGACTCACACAGGAGTGCCCTCTAGCGTTTGACAAACCTGGAAGAAATTACTGAGAGGCAATTCTCCTCAATACATTTTCTCTGACTTCACTACCACTTCACATCCCCAAATTCTTTACTACAGGAAATTCCATGGAACACCACAAAAGAAATCTTTCCTGTTTTCTGTTATGACAGCCAGATTGAGGCTTGAAACTGTCCCAAAACACATTGCCAAAACACCCTTTCTTTTTTTAGGCTTTTGGAAGTAAAACTTTATGTCAGTGTCGCAACAAAAGTGAGTGGCAAAAGAGGATGTCGAGGTTGGGTTGAACAAAAAATAGAAGATGTTTTATATTGTGTTGGTCCATTGAATGTCATGTACCATGAAAATGTGGCATATGACAGTGGTAGTGGAGTTTCTTGAACCACCACCAACTCACTTCAGGAGGCTTTGTGAACAAGGCACTCTTCATCATAGGGAAGATTTGCAAGAATTTGGGGCAGTTGTGGGCTGGAAGTTAGGGGTCTGGTCCTGTGACCGGAAGGTTGCCGGTTTGATCCCCATGGCCGACAGTCCATGACTGAGGTGTCCTTGAGCAAGACACCTAACCCCTAACTGCTCCCTGGGCACTGTGGATAGGGCTGCCCACTGCTCCGGGCAAGTGTGTGCTCACTGCCCCCTAGTGTGTGTGTTCACTAATGTGTATGTGGTGTTTCACTTCACGGATGGGTTAAATGCAGAGGTGGAATGTCCCCGGTTGTGGGATCAAAAAAGTATAAAAAATAAAAAATAAATTACAAACGATCACAGTTGGGCATAGTAGCCAAAAAGCTCAAGTAAAAGTGTTGCTGCTTTAAAATGATAATTGCTCGAATACAAGTAAAAGTGGTTATTTAAATTATTACTTAAGTAAAAGTGAGTAAGTATCTAGTAAAAACATCACCCAAGTAGTGAGTTACCTTATCAGATCTCAATTAATAATCAGAATAAAACTGTAAAATCACAGCTTTATTTAGGCTTATGTTATAACTTATCTGCCTTTTCCTACGTTACTTTTGGGTGAGAGGAAAAATGTGTTTGTGAGCTTTGTGTTTTCCATAAATGACTCCATAGTTGATGACGGGTTTTGCTTTCTAGACCCTATTAATAAAGTACGTCTTCAGTTTGTTGGGATGAATCCTCTGTCAAAGAATAAAGCTTAAAACTCAGCTACAGTGCCAATAATAGAATCATAACAAAGAGAAGCCCACTCAAATTCATATACGAAGAAAAAAAATTCTTAGCCAGGTAGAGAAGGCATTGTCAAGCAAACATAACTGAAGTTGTCAACATTACAAACTGCCCAACTGTAAGATTAATTTGCGCTCAGTGGTCACTATTAACATTACTAATGTATCATAGCTAAAGTAAAACAACTTTTAACATTAGCATGATTACTTGCCACTGTTAGCCTGTTAACTCCATCACACCCCTCTAGCCAAATCTATAACTCACCATAACATGATTTCTCAAGTTGGATATTGAGTTCTGAATACTTCACATTTTTAGGTACAGAGAGAAGGCAGCACATGATATGACTATTGGTTTTGGTAGTCTGTAGAGAAAACACTGTCTCAGTGTGAGGCCTGGAGTGCTCTCCTTCCATAGCACCGTCACCCATTTGAGCATCTGCTGTCCGGCAAAGTGCTGTAATCAGTGGTTTTCATACAGAGCTCACCACTGTTAACAGTGCAGTTGGATATTGTAGTTTAAAGTATCCATAGGACTGCTTGTAATTGATCAAATAAAAGGTAAATTTTTGACCTCCCAAATGTACTCAAGTAAGAGTATAAAGCAACCTTTTAAAAAACAAATAAAAAAATAATTTGTTAAAAAAACTAAGCGTAGCATATAACTACCTACCTCTGCAAAATTAGCCTTATTGGTGAGTTGATATAGTACTGGGTGCCTGTTATTAAATAAATAACCAAATAAAAACTTGCAAACTCATATTTAATATTGTCTATATTTAATATCCAGTAAAATGCATAGTTTGAGCAGTAAAATGGAAAGAAAATATCAGATGTACATATTATTTAATATTACTTAGAAAGCTGACTAAAATGAAAAGAATCTTCTCTAGATATCTATGAGCTCTCATAACCCAACAAAGCAGTAATCATTTTTGAAGCATTTAGTTTTGGCAGATATTCAATCACATCGCGCTATTGCCCAGGCCCAGGGCAACCAATTACAGGATGGATGGATACAACCAGAGGAATCCTATGCCAATCAGAAACCTAAGGAGCCAAACAAGGGACCGGATATTCTGGAGTAGCACTATCCATATGGTTGCCAGGAATCGCAATTGACTTCATGTCTCTTAATAATAATAATAATCAAGAATAGCATGGTGTCGTTTATTATTAGTAGTATTCATTATCAGAGAACTTCATTTGAAACCTTCAGTCAACACCACATCAGCAGATTGGAGATATTTTATTATGATTTATTTTCATTCCTTTCATTTTGTGTTTTGTTTTGTATATTTTTGACATCAGAAAATAAACTTGAAAAAGTTGGGAATGCAGATGTGAAGTTGTAGCGTCCATATAAAATGTGTAATGCTTTATTTTGATAGCCCATTGTAGATGCTTTGTATGACTTTAACTAACATAAATCTCTACTAAATGCAACTGAACATGCTAAAGCCTAAACCTTCTTCTAAACCTAACATTCCCCCTAATGGTGTTGATAATTACCATAAAGTTAGTTAATAATTTAAGTAGATAATTTATAGGGCACTATCAGAATAAAGCACAACCACAAAGAATGATGCAACTTCTAAAGGTTAAAATAGCACATTATAAACAAAGACAGATGCAGATGCAAAGGCAGATATTCCATTTTTGCAATTTAAAAAGATTTTTATACCACAAAAACAACAACAGCGCTATAAATGTGGCAGTTATTAGAAGCGGTGATGTGCAATCTTTCAGTGTTTGCTTGTGCTGTAGTAATCCCAGTAGACGGAGAAAGTGGGATCAGATGGAATGTGGAAGTAGGCTGCTAAGGAGACAGGAGGAATCATGGGTGACGGTGAAGGGAAGATGACAGGCCATAAGTTAGAGCTGGCTTTCTGTTGTTCTACCTTGTTATTCTCTCCTAGCCCCCACTGCGAGGCAAGAGCAACATTTCAAACTTAATTACCTTTCAGGTTGCCTCATCAAGTCAGAGGTTCGGTGAAGATGGATAGCAATTGCAGGCACACACGCACACACATATACACACACATCACAAGAGTTTACTGTTTTCGCAAGGCCTTCAAGACAATCTTCAAGCTTTAAACAGAAAACTGCATTTTCACTGAAACAGCTTTCAATTCATTCATGCTACTCCTTTTAAACTCTGCTATTGGGTTTCGGCCTCTGATTCAACAGTATACATTTATCAGGTGCTGTTCCCGGAATAACACTGTGCTAATATAAATGCCAGTTTCTGCAGTAAATCACACATCTTAAATGTCTAGTTTTGCTTTTCTTTTTATTTTATTTTTCAGTAAGGGCTTTTTAAAAATTGCACATCACTTCAGGCTCATAGCATTAAGTTGTCTTCTCACAATACGGACGTGGACAAAAACATGCATGGATTTTTTTAGATCTGAAGCAAGAGTGGAGAGCATTAAGGTGCTCTAAGCTCTAAGATGAAGTCTTTAAGTACTGTTTATCTGGCGTTGACTGTTTTGGTGGTCTGCCAGTCTTGCATGGTTGTTAGGAGTCAGTTTTATCTTTTAATCATTTTTTGATTCAGTTTTTAAGAGTCAAAGTCATGTTTTTTTGCTGGGTTCTTTTTGTCTTATTTTCCTATTATGCACTTATGCACATAGACACAGCACAACATTTTACAATCTTTGCAATACCATCAAGTTACTCTTCAGGTTTTAAACAGAAAACTAAATTTTCACTGAAACATCTTTCAATCCAACCATGCCTCTCCTTTAAACTCTTTAATGTGCTACTAAAGATATCAGTTTCTACTATTATATATATATATACACATATATATATGTATATATATATATATAGCTACAGCACTGTCCATTTATTTAATATCCAGTATATTCCAATAAATTTAGGATATATCTAGGACATGTTTCTTGTAAACCACTCAAAATTTCAAACTTGAGACATCAGTCCATAAAAGCTTATTCCACAAATCACAGACATCCAGTCTTTGTGTTCTAGTGGATTTTTTTTCCATAATGTCACTTTTTAAGTTTCTCAGTAAGGGCTTCTTGATACCTACACATGCTTTCAGACCCATACTGCTGAGTTGTCATCTCAAAGTAGAATGACAGACAGCAACACTTGAGGATTTCTTTCTGATATGAAGCAAGAGTGGAGCTTGATTTTCTCTCAAAGGGGAAGCTTTAAGTACTGATTATCTAATAATGACATTTTTGTTGGTCTGCTGGGTCTTGCATGGCTGTTAGTGGCCTCATTTTCTGTACATCCTTTAATAATTTTTCAACTCAGTTTTAGAAACTGTCTCCCTATAAGCTTTAAAAAGAAAACTGCATATCTCTACGTCTTTTAAACACTGCTGTTGGTTTTAGGCCCTTGAAAAAACAGTATACATTTACCAGGCAGTGTCCAGGTACTACTTCAGTGAGCTACTAAATGCTAGTTTGTGCCACTCCTGTAATGGGCATTAGTTGTGTTTTATGGAGTCGATCTCTGTGTATGTGGTCTGGCCCTCAGATCTATGGCACATGATGAGTTTGAGATAAGCTCACAGCATGAGGTGCTGATTACCCCACACAAACCCAATGACAGTGTATGAGTGGAGAGTGCGAGGCACCCTCAGTCAGAATCAATATGATGATCGGTCACCTATGCTTAACAGGTCTCTGGTTAGACAATGATGAAACGTGACTAGAGGGTAGGACTGAGCCAGAGAGAGAGAGAGAGAGAGAGCGCCAGAGAGAGAGAGAGAGAGAGAGCGAGAGATTGATTAAGAATATTGCTATTTATTAAAACCATGTTCTGTCTAATATACTGAGGCAGTTCATTTGATGAATGCAAACAGTGAATGGAACATTACTAATTTAATTAGAAGATGATGGCCAACCTAAATATCCCATCAATTACTCTACAGGCCCATGGAGCAATTTCATTACTGTGTGTACAATTAAAAAAGAGAAAGATGGTGAGCTATCACTCCTTTCTCAGAATAAGGGTTATTTAAAGGGCCCAAATGGAATAATTCATGCTGAAGTTATAAGGAGTGTTTCAGTCTGGGCTTCTTTCTGAGGTACAATACAGCCAATTAGAACACAGATTTTAGACCTGTTTGAGCCCAATTATTTTGGAGGTCCAGTAATGTAATTTGTAAGGGATTTCAGTGGTTCTAAACTTCATAACCCAGATGTTCACATCAGTATTAAGAACAAACTTTAGGCAACTCCATTTTAATGTCCTTATACTTTTGGGCATAGTGTACGTTATAAATGGACCTAAAAGTAAAAAACAGAACACAAGGAAAAGTGTCTCTTTAAGGCTTACAGCATGGACAAGGGTCACTCAGCCTATTTTGTTAAGAGTATTCAGAAAAAAGGGCCACTAATGGCTCCAATTTATTCCTAGAATTTTCCTAGATGAATGAACTTTCGCCTATCATTGTCATTTCCATCATTAGCATAAGCAAGTGGAGAAATGTAAAATGAACACAGAGACCAAAACCGCAACTGAATTGGTTAGTATATAATTAGAAATACGGTACATGCCATGTGCATAATAAATGTAGGTCATGTTTACAGACTATGCTTCTCTACTCTCAATCTATTCCAGAAACTATCGTGAATGGGGCACTAAGGGGGTTAACCGTGTCCTTGCTTTAGCCCATGAATGAATCATAACACTGAACCCAGGAAATAGACAAACTAAAGACACACAAAATCTGTGTTTGTCCACATCAGTTCGGTTGCTGTTTCGCCGCCTCCTAGCAGACTGTTTGTATTGTTTTATTATTCATGTGCAGAGCTAACATTTGACTCTCGTTACTCAAGAGCTCAAAGGTTCAGAAAACAGATCTGTATGTTGGTTTCCATTTCATCATCTCAACTTTGTTTTGTCTGCACCCAGCTGAACCAGGTTAAAGATGAGTTTGACCTTGGGTTCTGACTTCTTTGAAAGCATTTTTTTTTGTCAATGTCATTTTCACAGTGAATACATTTCAACTGTTTTGTTTTTATTTTGAATAATTGTGTTTTTCATTTAGCCTTAACAGATAATACATATTCAGTTGTTATGAAATTTACTATGTCAGTTATTTAGTTAACTATTTTATACAGCATGTATGTGCAGTACTGTGCAGAGGTCAGAGACCATCCTTTCATTTATTTAATTTCCAGTCAAAACAGCCATTAAGTACTTAACTACATGAAGTTATTCATTTTTCAGCATCAGGAAAAAGGAAAAACATGTATTTAACAGAAAATAACACAAAAGCACCACATCTAGATACATTAATAATGTTTCTGAGTATTTAATATGCCCACTTTTTCCACACCTCCAAAGTTCAGTCGTAGAAATTGGTTGCATTTTCTGCTTCTCATAGTCCAAATAATCCCAAACACATTCACTGATGTCGAGAACATCAGTGGCTTCTTTGTTTGATTTGCAAATGTGCTTCTTTTCTGTCTATTTCCTTTTCTCAGTACAGGTGTCTTAACGGCTACATATCCTTTCAGACCCATAGTGTCGTGTTGTCTTCCCATAGTGGAGGGAAGGACAGAAACACCTGAGGGTTTTTTTCAGATCTGAAGGTTGATTTTCTGATCTATCCTGGATGAAAGCTTTAAACTGTGTTTATCTGTTGATGATAGTTTTGGTGGTCTATTAATTGCATGGTTGTTAGGAGTCAACTTTTCTCTAAAAAAATCCTTTTTTGAACTAATTTTGGAAACTCTTGTGTTTTCTTATTTTCCTTTACCTTCTCTTTCTTTATGTGAGTGCATTAACTTCTAATCTCATCAGGAAGAGCTCTTGAAAAATAACTAACTTAATGGCTGTCTGTAACTTTTGCACTATACTGTAAGTAAAAACATACTTAAACTTAACACACCCTCCATAGATCTCTTTATAAATATAATTTTCAAATCAAAACCAAAAAAATAAGCAACTTGTCCAAGGGAAGTAAAAAAAAAAAAAAACACTGTGCCACTTATTATTTAATAATTCCATCATGTTCTTGTAAGGGTGCTTTAAAGTCTTAATTAATTATTAAAGTACTGCATACACAAAATACACAAGACTGACCACATACACATACACACATACACATTTCTGTGCACACCTCAGCTTTTTTTAACCTATTTCAGTACTTCAAGAAACCTGGTACATGAACACACACGGCTGTGCTGACACAAACACAGTTTGAAGAAAAGTTTCATTATTCAAGAGTATTGATCTCCCTTATTAAATCAATCACACATAAAGGACTGAAATAGCTGCTCATATGAGAAGGCCTTGCCTGGCTTGTGGAGAGCACTCCGTTTGAAGTGCCATGGTTTCTGTCAGAACAGCACTGGATCAAAGAGAGGAGAAAGCTGCGAGTGTGGGGGAGGGAGGCTTAGGGTAAATGTAAGATTACCTACAAAATGAACAGTGCAGAATGTGCTGTGATAGTGCAGCCAAAAGAGGATGTTTAGGGATAAGACTGCAGAAAAAAACTAAATGGATGGATGGATGGATGGATGGATGGATATATAGCTACTTATGAAGTGCTATACATTATCCTGAAACAAACTGAAAACAACCTGCAATGATAAACAGGTTATGACAGAAAATGAGAGATAGCAAGGATGGTTGGATGGATGGATGGATGGATGGATGGATGGATGGATGGATGGATGGATGGATGGATGGATGGATGGATGGATGGGTGGGTGGGTGGATGGGTGGAGAAATGCTGGATAAATGAAAGTATGAATGCACAGGATAGATAGATAGATGGATGGATGACAAAGATGCATGGGTGGATGGATGGATGGAATGGATGCATGATGCATATATGGAGGGAAGCTGGATGAATGAAAGGATGGATACACAGGACAGAGTGATGGATGGATATTGGATGATGAATCTTTGGATAGGTAAATGGATAGATGGATGGACGACAAACAAATGGAACTGCAAGTATGACCTGAAACAAACTGAAATAAACCACAAATGATAATGAAGAGAGAGAGAGAGAGAGAGAGAGAGAGAGAGAGAGAGAGAGAGAGAAATGTAGACATAATATAACTTTCTCTTCAATCCAGTAGTGTGAACTATAGTGATGCTCATCTCACAAAGCAAATATCCTCCAGAGAAGCACTGACAGTAGAGGAATATCCTGAGATGAGTGCATTTTCAGTCATTTAAATATTGTATAAAATTATAATGCATTTAACGTTAAATAAACCATTCCTTGAAAGCATTTAGTGAAATTTACTCTTCTTCTCTTGAACTCAAAGCAGCACTGCTGCTGATTCTGCCACAAATCCTTCCCATTTGTGGAGCTAAAACTTTATAATAAGTGACAAATCTTAATTAACTTTTTTTGTTGCACTTGGAGGCACAAGATATATTACACACTTTTTACATCTCCAATATAATTAAGTAGTCATTTTTATAAGAAGCACAATCATTTATCCCCCCCCCCCTTTAATAGCCCATACATCATCATGTGGCAGTACATTTCGTTTTTCCACATGAGAAAGAGAAAGGAAATCTTAATGGTTTGCTCCCGCTAGCATAATTTTAATTATGGATTTTCCCTACATGATCGATTTGAAGAAAGGCATAGTAATACAACTTGTACATTCTACTGTATTAAATATTTGATATCCATTAAATTTTCATGATTAATGTCTTGGAAAGAATCAGTTTCCCTAAGCCCTTTGGTTTTTTTTTCTGTCCTTCTTTTATTGCAGACTAAATTAAAGGTTTTATTCTTTCCACAGAGATAAAGCCATGCAGTTCCTGATTAGCCTTATTTGAAAAATGAAACATTTTTATACTGACCTTCCAAAGAAATGTTCATCCAACAAAGGAATTTGTTTTCATGATATGGGCCCCTTAAAAATAAGAGAAAAGAATAATTAATGAGTCTTTATCAGCCTTATAGACCCTCATCATGCTTGTATCCAGTATGGGTAGTCTATTTAGTACAGTATGGATCAGTATATGTCCTATTATCCAAACCAAATTCCTGCATATTTTTATACTTCCCCTGTATACTGAAGTGGCTTCCTTTAGTAAGTCTCTTCTGAAGTTCTGTGAAGCTAAATGAGTGTGTATGAAAGAAAGAATGAAAGAAAGAAAAAGTGAGATGAGAGAGAGAGAGAGAGAGAGAGAGAGAGAGAGAGAGAGAGAGAGAGAGAGAGAGTCACAAATCTTAATGATATTGGCTTCGGCTCCTCAAAGAAAAAGCCAATTCAATGTGTCAGCTTCTGTATCACACCAACCAAATGGTGCAAAGACAGCAACACAGTTTGCATATATATATATGTGTGTGTGTGTGTTTGTATTAGAGGTGGGAATATCCAGGCACCTCACGATTCGATTACGATTCAGGTCGCTGCGATGCGACTATAAAACGATTATTGATGCATTTTGATGCATCTTTTATATAAATCTATACAGGATTTCTTTCATTCCGTTACAGCCGTCCTGCCTGTTTAATCTGGTCATCTTTCAGTTTTGGTCTAGATGTGTGAGAGAGAGAGAGAGAGAGAGAGAGAGAGAGAGAGAGAGAGAGAGAGAGAGAGAGAGAGAGAGAGAGAGAGAGAGAGAGAGAGAGAGAGAGAGAGAGAGAGAGAGAGAGAGAGAGAGAGAGAGAGAGAGAGAGAGAGAGAGAGAGAGAGAGAGAGAGAGAGAACGCTGTATCTCGGCTCCAAAAACCCTGGTTCTCAACGACACCGTACAGACCCTAACCGCTGGCGATAGAAGCTGCGACAGAGTTTGTAGTTAACTAGATTAACTAATTCACTTCCAACTTGGTGGAAGCTTTGACACCGCTTGATTGAACATTTGGATACGAACGGACAGCGCAGTTGGTTCCCTAATGTGTTAAATCTGCGATAAGAAACTGTCAAACACTAAACAGTTGTGAAAATGTCAGCTTCTCGTTGGAAATCTCCCGGTCCACCTTAAACGATGCCGCGTTTAGCTACATTCTGGCGCCTCAGACAGGATTTAAGGTGGAACGGGAAAATTCGAACAAGAAGCCGGAGAATGGGAAGCAATTTCCACCTTGTAAAAACAGTCGACCGTCGAGATATTTTACAATAAGCTGCTCTACTTTTGAAGAAAGGATTCCTGACGGAAAGGGGAGGAAAGCGGCTACAGCTGTGCTAAAGCTAAAGCGAAGCAAAGTCCGTGTTTTCCTTTACATTTTTAGCCTGTACTCGGACATTAGCGCACACCACACGGAGACATGCTCGACATTAAATGTTGTGGCTCCCAAGGTGGTTTGATTATTGTGGAAAGGACAGAATGGCTCCTCTGAGCGTTTGGGTCGTGACTCCTGACCTAACCTGGCTTTAGTGCAGAGCCGGTCCCGTTGCGTTTCTGTTATGTGCCGTCAGACTGTCCGGGCGCTGCACTTCCAGGTTCCGCCTTTTGTGTTCCGTCAACGTTACGTTATTAATTCAAATTTAGAAAATTGATTAATGACATGGGCGGCGCGGTGGGTGGCGCTGTCGCCTCAGAGCGAGGAGGGCCTGGGTTCGATTCCCCGGCCGGGTGATCAGGGTCCTCTCTGTGTGGAGTTTGCATGTTCTCCCCGTGGCTGTGTGGGTTTCCTCCAGGTTCTCCGGTTTCCCACAATCCCACAGTCCAAAGACATGCAGTCAGGCCAATTGGACATGCTAAACTGCCCCTGGGTGTGAGTGGCTGTCTGGCTGTCTGGCTGTCTGTCTGCCCTGCGATGGACTGGCGACCTGTCAAGGGTGTATCCTGCCTTCCGCCCGATGACTGCTGGGATAGGCTATTTTTAATGTATTTTGTTGTTATTATTTTATTGTTATTATTGCAGTCAGTACTGATTTCCAAGACTTGCACAGATTTTATTTACATTTGGTGAAAATGGTGGCTGCATATTCCAACCAAATAATTTGTGTATCATATATCATATCATATATATGTATCATATACAGCAAATGGTTCTCTCACTGTTGATACAATTCATGGATTCTTGTTACCGTGGAGGCTCTTAAGGGGAACTGTAGCTTTCCACTTTCCTATTGCTTTTTAAGTTGCTGCTCAGGCTCTACTGAGTATTAAGCACAGATTAAGTTCTGTTGTTTTTGTGTAAAATGGGCAATAGAAACCATAACAATATGTATTTTGCTTGTAATTGATACTTCAGACTTTGGTAAGAAAGAAATTCATTATGGCAGTACCTGAAAATAACCATAAGTTGTGGAGACATACAGAAGGAGATCTGCTGGGCTTCCGGCTGGAACTACTACAGATGGTTTGAACGGATGTATTTGTGTATTTATGCATTTTATCAAAGACAATGTTTCTAAGGCCTCACCCTAATATGAGCACTACCCCACTATTTTGTTCTATTCCTGCATTGTATTAGCACAGTTTTCATCACTCGCTTTCTTAGGTGATGCAATATGAGAGTGAAATGTGACATTAAGCTGTCAGATTGTGCACATGCACAGGTTCTAATTAGTAGGTTTATTAACGCAACAAACAATGTAGAACAAGCATGGACGACCAACCGGTGCACAGTTTTGTTTTTTTTCAGAATTTTCCCACCTGATTAAGTTCATGAAGGATTTGATAATTAGCTTAATGATGTGACTCAGGTGCTGGAAAAACAAGGCTGTGCAGTGCAGGTGGAGAAACACTGCTGTAGAGAACACAACACAAAAACATGTAACTGAGGCAGGCTGTGTGTCCTGGTTCTGTACCTACAGAATAACTATGTAGTGAGTGTACCGATTAGGTCACAGGTCAGTATTCTATGGATTGCATAATGTAAAGTGTCATGTAACTCATTTGTTGCAACAGTTGCAAGTAAGTTTCATGAAACAGTCTTCAAACAGCCATATCACATCACATGATCATGATGAACATCATTTCAAATGATTGATGATTAGTTTGTTGCATCGTTGAAAAGAAACTCCTCCTGACTGACTTGAGCAGTTTAATTGGCTGCTTGTACAAACATTTATTGTTTTTTGTTAGTCTGCGGTTAATGTGATCTACATGGCCAGGTTATTCCTACCCTCTCTTGATGTCCTAAAATTCAAAAGGAAGTAAATGATAACAGAAATGCGGATCTAGATGAACTTACAGGATGAGAGAGACACTGTACAACTAATGGCAGTTAGTTGAGTAAAAAGCATCTGAGTAAAAACTTTCTTATGTGTAAAGTATAGGTAGACAGGTAGGTAGGTAGATAGATTCAACCAGTAGCAGGAAAGGTTCACCATGTGAAGTAAGCATTTGTGTTGCTTCATTGAGGGTGAAGCAAACATTTTGAATTTGATTTGATCTGTTTGAAGCTTGATTTGATGTAAAACATCACTTTTGTTCATCTAAGTGACAATTTTGCTTTGCATTGTCTCATTTCAGGCATTTGTTTGAATCAAATGAAACTAGTTAAGTTGCTTTCTGCCACATAAATAAACTAAAAAACCTTGTTTTAGAATAAAGGGTAAATCAAAACAAGATGTATAAATGTAAATGGTAATAGTAACAGTGCAGAATGAATACGTCCTATGGCACTTCCATCACACAAAATGATACACTGGTTCTTATGGCCTTTGCTAGTGTACAGTATCTTTTTTCACTGATGTGGAGAATCCTCATGAATTCTAATGAGTGGTAGCGATTCCTTTTAAAGTCACAAGGAAAGTATGACCCTGTACACCGCGCTGATCTTTTCTGCTGCCCAACAGATCTTAGAACGTTCCCTCTCTATGGTTATATCAGTGGATATAGTGCTGTTCATTACATTCATGTTGAAATTGCTACAGCAGTTTAAACGCTTCACATGTTACATTGCGTGTCAAAGGTCTTTCTCTCGCCGTGGAAAAACAGAAAACCCATTTAGGCCAGAGGAGAAGACCAGAACAGGCCTGACAGGCAGGGGAAATAGACTTTCTTTTTTTAACCCATCTGTAGATATTGGATCATGCCAGAAAGAGGTCGTGCTGTTTAGCTCCATGACTCGAGGTCCTTTCAGCCAAAAAAAGAGAAAGAGAGAAAATGGTGATAATAGAGGGTGCTAGCAACCTTGTTTCATTTTTTTTCCATAAGAATAAAACGTGGAAGATCTCTGGCTGAGTTCATACATTTGGCATACAAATATTCATCAGCTAGAGAAGTAAATCCACCGCGCTTCAGTATTCTATGGGGATCAGAATGGCTGAAACGTGCCTCTTCATCGCTCTTTCTTTAACAAAACATACACCTCAGTGCAGTGCAAGTTGTTTTATTGAGCAGGCTGGAGAGACAGCAGACTGGCATTCTAGCAAAAAAATCTTACTTTGCTACATTTATTGCTTGCTTGGGATTTCTATTCCATTTCATTTTTTCTTCCCTCTTTCTCTCTCTTTCTGTCTCTCAAGCCATTTTTATTATAAGTCCCTTGTCAGCAAACCACGTTTTCCCATTCCTCAAGTTCATTATCATCAATAAGTCAAATACAGTCTATCCTTCAAAAGCCACATCATATGCTGCGGCTGCAGTAGCTTTTTTTCTGTGCAATGTAAACCAATTTACCTTCCTCTCTCCATTGCAGATAGTATTAAACAATGCCCTATGAGTACGCAGCTGTCTGAAAGGGGAATGATTTATTGCAGAGTGAGAAGTCTTTGCGTCGCTTTGCGAGGCTGTGCAGTGTAAAATAAGCTCATTTATATTCCATATTGCCATAGCTGCCTCACTTAATATTCCTGTCAGCCAATGCCGAGCAGTGGATTCACTCTGATTCAGACATGGTATGAAAGAAGCCTCTCCCTGGCTCTTGAGGAGTGTACTAACATTATTAAATACATTTCATCACATTATAGTAACGTGAGGAAAACAGCTCCCATATAAAGGCGCAGGTTAAGAGAGCCGCTGTTGTCTGAGGTTTGACAGTATACTAATGGTGCTTCTGTGAGAGGTGCTTTGCTCACCATTGTCCTCGGGTGCTGTCCTACTGCTGTGCTGAAAGACGGTAGCGTAAAAGCTTTAAGTCGCACTGTTTAATGCAAAGGCTTTTAAATCAGCTGAACAAACAAAAGGATTAAATTAGCACTTGCGCGACATATAATGCACTCAAAAGCCCCCTGATGCTTTCTTTCGAAACATTAATGAAATCTTTCTAAAGCTATTTTGAAGGTCTTTTACATATGCATGCTTTGAGGAATTCTATGAACATGACAAATAAGCTTGCAGAAGCTCATATGCAAGTGCTCAGTATACTTTCCATGCAGTGTGGAGTGACTAAAGAGAATTACAGTTGTTCTTAAATGTGTAATTTTGCAGCTGTGCATAATTAATATGGCATGCAGATTTGCAGGTGGAATATAGAAACAAGACATCAGAGATAAAAGACCGGTTGTTTGACTGCATATGTACTGCTTATTTAATAGTACAGTGCACTTGTCTTAGCAATCTTTTTCATCATGAGAATCTTGTAACATTATACATTTATTCCATCTATTTTTATGCATTCAGTGGTTTTAAATATTTTTGCCTCTATCTATTTACTGTAGTGTGGAAGAAGTCAGAAACCGTCTTTTTATTTATTTATGGCCAGTTAAAAGTACAAGATATTCAGCAAAAAAGGAAAATAACATGTTTAGCAAAAATTACACAAAACCATCCAACTAAGTACAATATCAAATGTTTCAGTATTTAATTTGTCCAGTCTACTTTTGTGTACTTTGCTGCCACTTTAATTCTTCCATCCTACTAGTCTAAAATCAAGTTACAGCGGTGTCCTTTTAACAAAAGGAATAAAGGTGAATCCCAAAAGAAAAAAAATCTGACAATTAATTGATATTTTTATGGTGTTTATCAGGATTTTGAAGGTCCTTTAGTCATGAAAGCAAACTCATATTATTACCTCCTACCTCTCTGCTGTATCTGATCCACTCAGACCAGCGCAACACACACTAACACACCACCACGTCAGTGTTACTGCAGTGCTCCACCACCCAAAGAGTACCTGCTCTGTGAAGGTCCATGGGGGTCATGAGCACTGAAGAACAGGATAAAAGGGGGATAGCAAAGTATGCAGAGAAACAGATGAACGACAGTCTGTAACTGTAGAACTACAAAGTGCACCTATATAGTAAGTGGAGCTGATAAAATGGACAATGAGCATAGAAACAAGGAGGAGGTCATAATGTTATGCCTGATCAGCGTACTTTACTTTTAATGTAAATCAATGGAACCAAACTTTTTTCCAAGTCATTTTGGGCTATTTCTTTTTTTGTCCATTCATCATGAAATTTACACACAACGTTAAGGGTAATAGGCATTTTCAAACCATGTCAAAAACTGAAAAACAACAAAAATGCAGCTACAAGCGATCATCATCATCATTAACCACTTAGCCAGATAGGGTAGCAGTAGCAGTTTGGAGAACAGAGAATCCCACACAACTCTGTCAACCGCAACTTCCTCCAGCCCATTCCTGAGACCCCAAGCCGTTCCCAGGCCAACTTGGAGATGTAATCCCTCCAGCGGGTCCTAGTACGATCCTGGGGTCTTGTCCCAGTAGGCCGTGCCTGGTACACCCCCACCAAGAGGCATCCAGGGGGCATCTTCATCAGATGCCCGAACCACCTCAACTGGCTCCTTTCAATGCGGAGGAGTAGCAGCTCTACTCCGAGCTCCTCCCGGAGGACTGAGCTCCTCGCTCTATCAAGCAGAGTGTAGACCACCACCCTGCGAAGAAAGCTCTTTTTCGCCGCTTGTATTTGCAATCTCATTCTTCCGTCATTACTCACAGCTCATGACCATAGGTGAAGGTCGGGATGACCAGTAAACACCACTTCACCACTACAGTTTGGTACAGTGACCGCATTACTGCTGCAGTCTGTCCCAGCCTGCGGCCGAACTCAGGATGCCTTTTTCCCATCGTTCGTGAACAAGAACCTGAGATACTTCCTCCACCTGGGGCAAATCCTTTCCCCTTACCTAGAGTGGGCATGATATCCTTTTCCGGGTTAGGACCATGGACTTGGAGGTGCTGATCCAAGTGATATGTTATATGTTAAATCCCCATGTATGCACTTTTATAACATACAGCCAGGTCTATAAATATTTGGACATTGATATAGTAATTATCATTTTAATATAAGAATGTTTGCATCCAAGCTCCATTAGGTGAACTATTCAGGAATTCCAACTATTTTCATCCATATTTTTCTTCCCCCTTTTTAGGGACTCAAAAGTAATTGGACTACACAACACTACACTCGTGATTCCAGTCAAACCTACGTTGTCATCCTCTGTTAGTCTGTTGTTTTTGTTGTAATCATTATGTTAGACAATAGAATTAAATGAGATTTAATACAGACATAATGCACCTTTAATTTCAGTTTAGTAATCCGTGTCCTGCTCACAAAAACAATAACATTTATGCAAGTTTCAAAACTCCAAGTCACGGTGTACAGTCTGGTAAACAAAACTTTAATGATAAAAAAACTTTATACTATGTAACCCTACAGCCACAGATGGTCATCACACTTCAACATGTGTTCTTTACTTAGCAATACTGTATATTCAACACTCAGCATTGTTTTGTATTTAATACTGTATACTAAAACACACAGCCAACTTTATCTACAAGCACAAATCCTTAATACCAAAAAATTAATTTTACCTGCAAATACGCAGTATTGCTTCCAACAGTACTGTATTACATTAGATTAAACTTTTAAAAATGAAAATACACTTTTAAGAAACATAAAGACCCTAGATTGAGACATAAAGGACTAAAAGTATTTGGATAAAATAAAATCAGCATATGGCATGTAACAAAATCTTGTTAGGCTTTGGTAATTGTTTGGCTATTAGTATTATAATTATTAGTTATTTATGTACTTATTTATTTAGTTGGTTGGTTAGTTAGTTTAGTTAGTTAGTTAGTTAGGTAGGTAGGTATCCATCAAAGAAGAATCATTAAACAACCCAAATCCTAATAATAATCTGAATAAACAAGTACAGAGTCATTCCCATTTTCCAGTAACCTATCTGTCCCCCAGCAACATGAGCCCAGTGGTCTGACATAAACAAAAATTATGTGCAAATAAACATGACAAAAATTCAAGTGGGCTTTGGTCTTTTTGTTGAAGGTTCTCCAAGCTCTGAAGCAGCAGATGTTTCTCCTCCCACTACAACAAAATGAAAGGAAAGAACACTTGAAAGTTACTCAAAGCAGTGACTCAGTTAATGAATAAATATACAGATGTTTTGGGCCTTTTTGCCTGCCATTTTTTAGTTGATATTAGATCAAAAGTCATACCACACAGTTCCCCTACACAATGAACTGAGATATAACTGAGCTGCAGCACTGATGATCAGAAGTTCTCCTTTTTAACTAATTAAACAACATTACAGAAAGAAGCCATATATATAAACCATACACTTATCTGTTTTATCATTTCTTATTGTAAACAATTATAAGCAACAGCGGAAGGTACTGTCTACAGAAAATAAAAAATAAAAAAAAAGAAAATTTACTTTCAGGTGGTTCAGTCTTGCTTGACTTCCTTTTTGCATAAATCATGCGTTTAATCTTCTCCAGCAATTCTATGACTTGCATTTCATTTGTCCTGACCTTATTGTTAAGAACATGATATCTGTCCTTGCACTGTTCCACCAACCATTTGAGTTCTTCTTTTACTCCCTCTACATGTTCTTCAATAGTCTTCTTCCCCAACCAATCTCCTCTGGAAAACAAGACCATGGTGTGGTCCCAAACATCTGAACCCAAAAGCTCTAAATGCTCCTGCACAGCTATCTTGTGTCTTTTCACAAATGGGGCGCCTAAAGGATAAACCAGTAGAAATGCATGGGGTCCGTCTCCAAGCATCTCAACACTTCTTTTGAGTTCCTGCTTAAGTTCATCAGATGTGTCCTCTGCAGGAACCCAGTTCCAGCTTGGTGTGTCCACCACAGTGACTTGAGTACCTGCAATTTTGTTAGTTTCCATGACACATGCTTCTGTTTGGGCCCCAATGCCGAACACCTCCTTGTTCAGAATGGTGTTTCCAGATGAACTCTTCCCTGCCCACCGTCCTCCCAGCAATACTATCTTCACATGATCAGCTTCTGTTAAAGAAAAGAAATGGCTGAATTGATGGGAAACACATGAGTTTTTAAACATAAGCATGTAGTAGTTATTAAAATGGAAGTTGTGTTTTTTGCTTCAGGTCTGTATTTCAGGACAATATATGAAAAACTTAATTAGAGTGTATCTGCAAGTGCACTGCATTCTTAAAAAATGGTTCATTATAGGTTCTTTAGTAAAAGGAATTGTTTTATTTAGAACCATGGGTTCTAAATTAAGGAACATATGCAAGAATTTTATTCTTGGAATTCAGCTCAGCCTTTAATACAATCACCCCAGGACAGCTACACAACAAACTACTGCAACTCAGCATGCCAAGCCCCACCTGCCAGTGGATCACCAACTTCCTCACTGGCAGAGAGCAGCAGGTGAGGTTGGGAAAGTTCACCTCAAACACCCAGCTCATCAGTACAGGTGCTCCATAGGGTTGTATCCTCTCACCATTGCTCTTCTCTCTGTACACGTATGACTGTACCTCCACGGATCTCTCAGTTAAAATCTTGAACTATGCAGATGACACTACAGTCATTGGTCTCATCCAAGATGGTGATGAGTCTGCTTAAAAATGGGTGGTTGGTCAGGTGGTCATTTGGAGCAGCCACAATAACCTGGTGCTGAACACAGCAAAAACAGTGGAGATGACCGTGGACTTCAGGAAGAGCCCTCCAGCCATGCCAGTGCTCACCATCCTGGACAGAACTGTGGTGGCAGTGGAGTCCTGCAAGTTCCTGGGCACAACAATTACCAGGGATCTGAAGTGGGACAGCAACATCGGCTCCATCATCAAGAGAGCCTAGCAGAAGATGTACTTCCTGCTTCAGCTGAGGTTCAACCTGCCCCAGGAGCTGATGGTGCGGTTCTACACAGCCATCATAGAGTCTGTCACCACCATGTCCATCACAGTGTGGGGCAGCTCAGCTACCAAGCATGACCTCCTCAGACTGCAGCGCATCGTCAGGTCTGCAGTGAGGACAATTGGGGTTGAGTTGCCTACACTGCTGGAACTGCATGCCTCTAGAACCAGGAAGCGTGCAGAGAGGATCTCCACAGAGCTCTCTCGCCCCGGACACCACCTGTTCCAGCTCCTTCCCTCAGGCCGGCACTTCAGCCAGATGAGGATCAGAACATCCAGGCTACAAAGGAGCTTCTTCCCACAAGCCATCACTCACTTGAACAGTTAAAATATCACACAAAACAATTCCAGCTTCAAACTGCACTTCTACCTATACTCGTATATAGTATCAAGTTCAACTCCATCCTCTGGAACTGCCGCTCAAACCAGTGTTTGTTCTAGCATCTTACTTACCTGCCATATTACCCCACCTGTCTGACTGTCACCTCTTTGATCCCTTCCTCTTTGAACCCTTTCTCTGCAACTGTACACCCTTTGACTGCTGCTGCATCCAGCATTTTAACTTTAGACTCATACTTTGCACAATGTAAGGTTTACAGGTATGACTGTGTGTGTCTGTCTGAGTGAGTGAGGTAGGAATGCAGGTTTTATTTTATTTTATTTTGTTATATTTTGTATTTATTTTATCTTATTCCCTATATGTGAATGTCTGTCTGATGCTGTGCACTGTGAGCTCCTGTAACCAAAACCAAATTCCTTCTATGTGTAAGCATATCCGGCCAATAAAGCTTGATTCTGATTCTGATTCTGATTATATAGAACCATTTTATGTTAAACAATTCCTTGCATGGTGAGGTGATTCTTGATTGATGGAGAATGTGTCATAGATTGTTCTGTACAGAACCATTTTGAAAATAGTTCTTTATAGCACCAAGTGTTCTTCTATTGTTATAAGCTTGACATTGTAACAATAACAGAGCCCTTTTCAGAGCTATATAGAAATCTTATTAAAAACATAGGACAATCTGCAGAACATTCTCCATCAATCTGAAGAACTATTTCACCTTGCAAAGACCCCTTTAAACACCTTTTTTTAAGAGTTTGTGTGAACCATATAACCCTGCTTTTTTAAACTGTACATATACACTCACTCAGCGCTTTATTATGAACACCTGTACACCTACTCATTCATGCAGGTATCTAATCAGCCAATCATGTAGCAACAGTGAAGTGCATACAATCATACAGATGCATACCAGTTTGCAATGACCGTACCTTTGGTCTAAAACAAGGACTGCTTAACATTATTATCCCTTACATCTAAAGCCATTATTGTAAATGAAATGATTACCGATCACAATTTCGATGCTCTATGCCTCACAGAAACATGGATTGGACCCGATGAATACCTTAGTCTAAATGAAGCCACTCCCACAGGCTACAGCTATGCGCTCAGCCCTCGTTTAAGCGGCCGGGGTGGAGGTATAGCAACCATTCATACTAAAACTTTAAGCGTAAGCCAGAAAGTAGAATATACATTCTCTTCTTTTGACGTTCTTTTACTTAATATACTTGATCAAGGAACAAATAAAAATACATTTTTATTAATTACAATTTACAGGCCGCCCGGGCCATATTCTCAGTTCTTACAGGAATTCTCAGAGTTTCTATCAAGCTTAATAACATCTTCAAGTGAAATAATAATTGTCGGCGATTTTAATATCCACACTGACAATCTTCACAACGCACTAAGTAAGACATTTATATCCATCATAGACTCCATAGGTTTCACCCAAATTATAAAAGGGCCCACACACCACCTCAACCACACTCTAGACTTAATACTGACCTTTGGTGTAGACATAGATAACTTAGCTGTTCTCCCCCAGAGCACAGCAGTCTCAGAGCATTACTTAATCTCATACGAAATTCAGTTTAGTGGTAATGTGCGTTCATCACGTTATTATGTCAAGCGGACTATAACTTCCTCCACAGCTGGCAGCTTTATCAGAAACCTTCCTCAACTATCAGCTTCTGTCAGCTGTCCATCTAACCCTACCGAGTTAGATATTATGACCAAGTCCTTAGAGGATACTTTTCGATCTACTCTACATAGTGTGGTTCCATTAAAAAATAAAATAGTACGGCAGAAACACCTCGCCCCTTGGTATAATGATCATACTCTTTAAAACAGACTGCAAGACAACTAGAGCAAAAATGGCATCTGACTAAATTAGAAGTGTTCCAGTCCGCCTGGAAGGAGAGCCTTATAGTCTATAGAAGAGCTCTTACTGCAGCACGATCAGCCTATCTCTCCTCTCTCATAGAAAACAATAAGAATAATCCTAGACAACTATTTAGCACAATTTTTTAAATAACAGAATAGAACAGTTACTGAACCCCAGATGCCATTAGCCTATAGCAGCAATGATTTTATGAATTTCTTTAGTGATAAAATTGAAAGAATTAGGCAGAAAGTTCAGAACGCACAGTTAAACTCTACAAACCTGCTGCCTTATAATGCTAGTCTAGATCCTCAGAATATTATAATCACTTCAGAGAGGCTGGAATTGTTTACATTACTTCAAGAAAATGAACTAGTTAAAATGGTCTCTTCCGCAAAATAATCTACCTGTATTTTAGATCCGATTTCTACAGGTTTACTCAAGGAAATTTTACCAGAAATAACCAAGCCTATTCTGTCAATAATAAACTCCTCTCTTAGTCTTGGATATATCCCAAAAACTTTTAAACTTGCAGTAATTAGAAAACTAACCTTGATCCCTGTGATTTATCAAATTATAGACCTGTCTTGAATCTCCCCTATATGTCTAAGATCTTGGAAAAAGCGGTAGCAAAACAATTAAGCTCTTATTTGCATAGGAATCATCTACATGAAAAATTTCAGTCTGGTTTTAGGCCACATCACAGTACAGAAACTTTGTAAAAAAAATTGTAAATGATCTTTTATTATTCTCTGACAAATGAAATGTGTCTCTGCTAGTTCTTCTTTATCTTAGTGCAGCATTTGACACAATAGACCACGCTATCTTACTAGATAGACTGGAAAACCTTGCAGGGATAAGAGGAATAGCTCTTTCCTGGTTCAGATCCTACCGCACCGATCGCTATCAGTTCATTAATGTAAAGGGTGAATCATCTGTCCTCGCAAAAGTAAAGTATGGTGTTCCACAAGGCTCTGTTTTAGGGCCTATATTATTCAAAATTTATATGTTACCATTGGGCACCATTATCTGTGAACACAGTATAAATTTCCACTGCTACGCTGATGACACTCAGTTATACATATCGAGTGAACCGGATGATAAAATCAAACTTGGCAAGATTGAGGACCGTGAAAAAGACATAAAAGACTGGATGTTGAGTAATCTTCTCTTACTTAACTTGGATAAAAAAGGTCCTGCTTCTTGGTCCAAAAGCAGCTAGAAACAAACTGTCTGACTTAACACTTAAACTTAACAATTTCTCAGTTGCATCAAACTCATCTGTTAAAAATCTTGGTGTTGTGATAGACCTTGTTCTGTCCTTCAACGCACATATAACTAATGTCACTAGAACAGCCTTCCTGCATCTCTGCAATATTTCTAAATTAAGAAATGCATTATCTCTACAGGATGCAGAAAAAATAGTTCATGCTTTTATTATTTTAAGGCTAGATTACTGTAATGCCCTGCTGTCTGGATGTCCTAGCAAAATTATTAACAAGCTTCACAAGCTTCAGCTAGTCCAGAACGCTGCAGCCAGAGTCCTCACAAGAACCAGAAAAGTTTGACCATATTAACCAGTTTTATCAACCCTGCACTGGTTACCAGTTAAATTTCGTCTGGAATAATCTTCCTGTTAATGTTCAGGACTCAGACACAGCCTCAGTTTTTAAGTCTAGGCTAAAAACTTACTTGTATAGTCAAACCTTTGGTAATCAGTCTTCCCTGTCAGATCTAGACCTGCCGGAGTTTCTGCTGCTCTGTTATACTGTAATCTGTGGTCAGCTTTACAGAACTGACTCTGTGTTTTCTTCTATTCTTTGCCGAGTTGATCAGCTGCCCATCCTGTGCATCTGATGCTGTTGGCCCTTCTGCCCTGATCGGTTGCCACTGCTCACCAGCCATTGGCTTGACCACTGCTGTTGCTGCTGCTGCATTATCATAAGCTAATCAAATTAACCACTGCTTTCTTTTTTTCCCACTTTGTTCTATAACACTTCATAGTAACAATGTTTACTATCCGGTGTCGACCAGAGGAGGAGGGGTTCCCCTTCTGAGTCTTGGTTCCTCTCAAGGTTTCTTCCTCTTTTAGGGAGTTTTTCCTTGCCACTGTTGCCAGTGGCTTGCTCATGGGGGCTTGGACCCGGATTTTTCTTTTCTTTCTTTCTGTAATACGTATTGATCTGTAAAGCTGCTTTGTGACAACACCTGTTGTAAAAAGTGCCATATAAATAATCTTCGCTTGCTTGCATATCAACCATCGGAATTGGGATAAAATGTGATCTCAGTGCTTCTGACCATTGATTTTGGCATGACTGAAAAAAACATGACTGAAATGCCTTGAGAGAAGTCATCAGAGAATGACCAGATTGGTTGGAGCTGACAGAAAGGCTGCTCAGTGGCCACTCTGTACAATCATAGTGAGCAGAAAAGCATCTCAGAACACACAACACCTCAAACCTTGAGGCAGACGAAGATCACAGCAGCATGAATCCATGGACCCAAACTGCCTGTGTCAACAGTCCAGGCTGGTGGAGGTGGTGTAATGTTTTTTTTTTTTTGCTTTTTTCATAGCATACCAATCAGTCATCACTTGAATGACACAGCTTATTTGAGTATTGCTGCTGACTATAGGCATCCCTTCATGGCCACGATTTACCCCTTTTTAAATAATAAGCCCTGCCTTTAAATGGGCCTGGACCAAACCAATGTTAAAAGACACTAATTGCAGTGAACTAAGTGAAGGTACGTGAATCAAAGGTTGTAGAATAAAATCACTCTCACAGGTCTTTACATGACCATTTACTATTCTTATTTTCACCAGAAGATGCTATTTTGCTACCTTTTTCCCTTTCTGTCTTTACAGGTTCACTGTTCTCTTTTGTCTCATGCTTGTTGGAGGCACCAATTTTTAGGGCCCCTTTTGAAACTTGCACCTCATGAGAGCACAGTTAGTGGGGCTGCATCCAGCTTGCTCATAAGATGCAGTCTTGGTAAATCCAATGTTAATTTCAGTCAATTTCATTAATCCAGTCCTGAGTGTCTTTGCATTTCATCTAAAATCATTGGCCATTTATCAGAAACACCTATCACATAGTTTCACTATGTGACAGCTAATTGTTTTGTTAAAATATCATTTATTTCAGGTTCACATTGCCATGGGAACATTATTTTGAACACTATAAAAATAAATTAAATAAATTGTACAACATCCTCTCAACTGATGCTTATGTACCCGCTTGTCACGGTCATAGCAGAGGACACTACAAGGCAAGGCAAATATATTTATATAGCACCTTTCATACACTGCAGTCACAGGAATGGATCTCACCATATAATCTTTTTGGCCCAACTTTCAGGCTCAACTTTTAAGTTAAACATATTCATGTTACTTTTAATTTTTCTTTTGTTTTACGTGTCACATGAAAGGACAAAAATGGACTCTTTTGATTGGGTACATCACAGTTATTGTTTATTAAGAAATAAGAGATAAAATGTTTAGCTTAACAGACGATATATGTACTTCGAATCTTTTTCTTCCTAGTTTAATTGGATCTTGGCTAATTTAAAGGGTTTTCATACATACGCCTGTTTAGTTATGTTTTGTTTCACAGCAGATGGCATTTCATTGGACACAATTTTATAGCGTCTAATTGACAGTAGTGTCTAATGACCCTTTTAGTTATCGTCACTGTTAGGATTAATCATTATATCTCCAAAACTCTACAAGAGGAGGAAAAATGGAAGTCAACAAAGATTTTATTCCAAGTAATTTTAGATTTCTATTTTAGATTTCATTTCTACTGGTCCATTCATCATGAAGTGTGGACTTTGGCCCAATTGCTGAAACATATTTTACAAATTAAAGTCTTGGGGGAAAACATATGTTCCATATAAACCAATTTAAAGTTTCAAAGAACATTTTGTTTTCATTTTACTTAGTTTGGACCATTGTGGACATCATATAAATCACATGTTTATTAGTAGGTCTTAGAAGATCAAATCGCATTTTGGAACTATTTTAAGCAATTTTACATATACAATAGGCACTGATGAGTTTTATTGCCACACAAGAAACTAGAGTGTTTCTGCTAAATGTTCCTTCATAAATTGTTGGCTTTTGCTGCCTGTTTGTAATGTTAGCCTTGAACCAGAAATACTTTTGTATTTGGCCAGTTATCACAATTAAGTCACAAAGACACAGTCAAACCTAAGGTGTTAAGCTTAACATTGTTAAATAAGATTATCTCCACTGATAAAAAAAAGCTGATGAAATGTACTAACTCACTTATAAATACTGGCTTAATCACATACAAGCTTTTAATACGCTCTGTCTCATGCCTGTGCATGTAGTCATGCCTGCACATTTGTGGGTGTGCGTGACAGTGGAAAACTTACAACACACCTTACATTTAGCCTTACCTTCACTATCTAGCCCATAGCAATAACTACATAATCTTTTCACTCGTGTTGTATATTCTGCATCTGTAGACCTATACTGGGAGTTGACTGAGTACCACCGTGTAAGTCTTCATACAGACTGCCCAGCGGATCTTTGCATAATGAGACCTGAGTCAAATGCCTCGTCACCTTGAAATGGATGAGTGGAATCAAAGGCTGAAACTAAATCCTGCTTTGCTATATTTCTTACACTAAGCTGAAGCCATAATTAAGTTGAAATTAATTTTCACTAAACCATTCCTTTGATTATTCAGAGGAGTTTTTTAAGTGTATAAAAACACACTCACCTGTAGCAGCTGCCATATGTTCTGACCAACCTCAGAGTCCTTCCACAAAAAAATAATGCTTTAATAAACACCACACACTTGATTTTGGGCAGAATATGATGTTCTGATGTTTTAATGTACTGTATGTTGCAAATACACTGTGGAGCAGCGAAAAGTAAGAAAGTGAAAGCAAGAAAGTTTCCAAATACGGAAGTTTAAGGCATGCCCAGACAGGTATTTCTAATGCTACTTGAGCTGAGTAGGTACTCAAGCCAGAGTCTGAGCACATATGCCAGAGTTTACAGTCCCCTGCAAAATTAATGGCACCCCTGGTAAAGATGATTAAAAAGGGTTATAGGAAATTCATCTTTTGGTGAATTAGTTTGATCTCAGACTGAAAAAAGTCAATTTTTTTATTTAAGTAAATTTCTTCATCAGTCTCAAGCAGAGTGTTGGGGGTTTAGGCCAAAAATTCAGGCCTGAACAAACTTCTACTCCACGCTGCTCTGCTAAAACACAGCAGATACTTTGTGGGTGGTTTCTAGAAAGGTGGGGAACCCAATGGACCAAACCAACACAGCATCATGAATGGTGAGGGTTCTGAAGGAATACTGAATTGGGCTGATCATTATTTTTATCGGTGAAAATATTTCGCTGAATTGCACATGAGCAAGCTACAGAAATTCAAAGGAGTATTGATAGTCAATACAGTCTTGTGAAGATTTTTGTTTTTGTTTGACATGTGGGTATATCAGTATTTGATCATCAGCTAAACAGTATGTACAGATAAATGTTCTGTAATAGAACAAAAAACAAAGGAGATTTGACTTTGAAATAATTTATTTAAGGATAAATTAACGACGATGTTTCTTTCTGTGCCCTGCGATGGACTAGAGACTTGTCCAAGGTGTATCCTGCCCAATGACCAGCACCCTCTGCCACCCAGAAGGAAAAGAAGATGTCTGTCTGTCTGTCTGTCTGTCTGTCTTTTTTCTGCTGGAAAAAGTAAGTGCACACCTGATCAGTATTGGCCCTTTTGACAGAAATGACTTTAAGTAAGACAAGTTCATTAATATAGCACCCTTTATATATTGCTGTCATTTAAAGTCTTCCAGTTTCTGCCATTTACTGGGAGAAATAATTTCAAGTGTGCAATGTTTGAGGAGCTTCTTGCATGTAGAGCCTGTTTCAAATGTCCCCAAAGCTTTGCAATGGGATTCAGATCTGGGCTTGACTAGGCCATTCCATATCCGTCAATTTCTTCCTAGACATTCCTAGAGTCTAGTTTTGCTGAAACCCCTATTAAGTCTAGGATGGCACTGGTTGCAAAGTGGGATTGTTTGTGGCAAGAATGGGACATTAAACAAAGGCTGCGGTAAAGAGAGATGAGCTCAAAAAAGGTAGCCCACAAAAGTCACAACATGCCTGTTATGCAAAGCAGTGTTTTACAGCAGCACAATGTAACAAAAAGGATCCTCCAATAAAAGCCTTGTTAAAAAAGCTGATAGGGCCAAATGAGTCTGTTATCAACATTATAGTTCAGTGCTAACTCCAGAAATGCTTTATAAGAGTAGCAGACTGCACAATTGTAGCCATTACAGAGCACATAAAAAATCCACATAATCATTAGCTGCAGCCTTAAACAAAGTCATAGTGAAGGTCATCTACAAAAACATATTTATTTTTCTACTGGGCAGAATTCCATCCCTGTGCTAACAGAAATAAAAGTTTTATTGTGACAACAGTATGTCTGACTGTGTGTGTGTGTCACTACTGAATGTAATAATCAGCAATTTGCTATATGTTTTAATCTTTGACAAACTTTATTTACAAACACAGAAACCTTAATCGTGAAATGTGAACTGAACTTGAACAAACAGTAGCACTTCCAGAACTACTCTTTTACCTTAGGCAGATTCATAAAAGTACAGTTATCAGGTCATTTAAAAAAAAATATATCAACGCACACCTAGAAAACCTCTATTAACACAAAGTCAAGTTGACTTTAGTCTTTTTGTTGAAGGTTCTCCATGTTCACAAGCAGCAGAGGGTTCTCCAGCAACTGCAAAAAAAAATAAAAGATCATCCAAAGTCTTTGAAAGCAGTTTTGCCTGTTGGTCTAACCCACACTAGTTTCAGTAGGGAATAAATTAGTTGAAGTTCAGCTCTACGCTCAAGGTCAAAATCAAGGCCACAGCTTTAAAGCCTGCAGTGTCTGTACAGTTTTTGCAATGTGGTCTATTTTGTTGTTTTGCTTGACAGTTCAACAGGCTGCAGCACTGACATCAAAAATCTATGATCTAAATTAAAACCTGAAGCCTTGGGAGAAATGTTAATCACAAAGCTCTATCATAAACCACCCTATACCTTAACTGGAATGTAGTTCTTTTTTATGTTTATGTTACATAACAATACTATGGGTTTAGGTAACTCTAATACCTCATATGAAACTTCTAGATTTCTTAATTAAAAATATTTGCAATAATGTTTTGAACTCTTGTTATTTTTGTAAGCTATTAAACTTAAATGCTATATTAAGCATCAGCAAAGCATCCATGAACAAAAAAGGACAGAAGCACTGCTCAAAAACAACTAAATTAGCTTATCTGTCCAAGACTTCTAACCTGTTGTACCAGGTAAGCAGAACTAATAGTGCGAGCAGGAAGAAAGAAGTGAAAAGGCCTCTACATGTGCACGTTGTGGTGTAGACCTGGGGTTCCCAGTGCGTAGCCCACAATGGTTTTCACAGTTTGGCTGTCTGGCAATGTGCTGATGATGCCATGACATACACATACAGACTCACCAACCAATCATGAAATACTAAATCACCTATTTTGTAGATGACTCTATGTTAATAGGCATAAAAAAACAAACATGCCTCATTTTGTATTGGCCTCATTTTATAAAAGAGTGTGGATAAAACAGCAGATATTTCCCAAATTGATAGATATTAGATAATTTGCTGTAAATGTTACTCTCCTAGTGATTCTCTCCTGGATGTGAGGCTCCTTTTGACAGATGTACTGCAGATCTTTCTTGTGTTCTTAGATGTTGTTTTTGTCATCGTATTTTGATTGTTATGCTTTTTTTGCTGTCAGTGTATTCATTTTTTACTTCTTTACTTGCATTAGCCTTCAGTTGAGAGCAGCCAGGAGCAATCTAAATGCACTCACAAGGCCGAGCAGAGACGTTATGTGTAGATATAAACTGAGCCTTAAATAAAAATGACTTTCATGATGACACTAACTAAATTAATGATAATAATAATTATATAGAACTTCAGCAATTAGACTACTTAGTACCCCGCTTACTGACACATTGTTACAGCTTGACACGGCCTGGTACTCGTCCCTGGGCCAGTGGTTGTCAGCCTCTGTTGTCGACCACCCCACTGTTTCTGCTCTCTAAAACATTATACAGCTTTTATGTGGCGATGCCTTAAATGGTTTTCTGAGTAATAAATTGGTCATTAATTCAACATTGGAAAGTTATTCATGGGCTCATTTGCACATAAAGCAAACATGGATTTAGGTTCGCAGGGGCTTTAAATGTACACTGTTTAATTTTGTCCAGTGTTCACGGTCTAATGCAGAGCTGGGAGATGTAAGTTTCAGTATGATTATTTTCAGTGTGATTATTAGAAGACTTACAATACATCCTTACAGAAACAAGTGCAACCTTTTAAAGAAAATTGAACCACTAACCAAACCATCCATCTTGTGACCCATTTTCCCCCAGCAGAAGTAATTTAGTAACTTTCTTCTATCCACTTCAGACCTGTGCTGTGCTATCTTGTTAAACATCAGCACAAACGACAGCAAAGAAAAAGGTATTGTCTCCAGAGGACATACGTGGGCCCATATACTTACTTTCAGGTGGTTCAGTCTTGCTCCACTTTCTTTTCTTTTGTATCATCCGTTTAATCTTCTCCAGTAGTTCAATGACTTGCATTTCATTACTTCTGACCTTATTGTTAAGAACATGATATCTGTCCTTGCACTGTTCCACCAACCATTTAAGATCTTCTTTTACTCCCTCTACATGTTCTTCAATAGTCTTCTTCCCCAACCAATCTCCTCTAGAAAACAAGACCATGGTGTGGTCCCAAACATCTGAACCCAAAAGCTCTAAATGCTCCTGCACAGCTATCTTGTGCCTTTTCACAAATGGGGCGCCTAAAGGATAAACCAGTAGAAATGCATGGGGTCCGTCTCCAAGCATCTCAACACTTCTTTTGAGTTCCTGCTTAAGTTCATCAGATGTGTCCTCTGCAGGAACCCAGTTCCAGCTTGGTGTGTCCACCACAGTGACTTGAGTACCTGCAATTTTGTTAGTTTCCATGACACATGCTTCTGTTTGGGCCCCAATGCCGAACACCTCCTTGTTCAGAATAGTGTTTCCAGATGAACTCTTCCCTGCCCACCGTCCTCCCAGCAATACTATCTTCACATGAAATGTTTCTGAAAAAGAAGAGAAATGGTTATAGTTAGGAAACATATGCATTGAAATATTAATTCTAGTCCACAACATAAATGATTGCACAGCGACACAAATTTTGTTTTGGTTGAAGTGCAGTTTGCAGGTTTGGACTACACTTTCAATATAATGGTTGTAATAAGTGAAAAGACTATATGTCTGAATGATGGGAGAGAACTCTGAGATCTTGGCATTGAAGTTCTGGGCAGTTTCTGCTTTAAACTAGAAAGCTAGACATCAAAATGCTGTATATTATCTCACATGCCTTGAAGATATATGAAATGTATTTTTTTTCAAAGTAACTAGCAGAACCATCCACATACCATAACTATATGGTATACTTTATTATTTCATTTTATAAACAAAACATGAAATTAAACTAAGCTGACCTACTAACAGCCTTGTAACTAAAAGCTAACAGGCAAATTGGCCTCCTTCAAACATTCAGTAACAGACTTTATTCATACAAAGTAAAAATGTTAACTGCATATCAATTCGGCCATCCATTGTGCTAATTAAATAAAGAATGTCTTAACTGCATTAAACATTGTTGTATGTGACAAACCCATGTCTGCATCTCAGTTTCAGTGAACTGACTGGATTGTCCCATCCTAAAAACAACAATATGCCTAAGCATAATATAGTGGGGGAGCTACCCAGTAATTTTTTGATACTATGATGTCTTTGCATCATTATTGAATGCAATTGTGTTGCCAGTGTCTCAATGTTCCTGCTACCTTGGATTTTTTTGCCCCTACTAGGTTTTTAATCCCTTGATCTCATCCAAGTACTTTAATGTTGAGAATACATCGATATCCATCCAGTCCAATCTTTATATCTTCATACATAGTGCAGTCACTCAATATAAGGGGGATATACAAGGCTGAGAATTAATTCAGTAAAATCACTTTTATGTTGTATTCTGGGCCCTGTTCATAAAGCATTCTGAGGAGTGCTGATCTGGGATCAGATTTATCTCTTATTAATATGACTTTATTGACAGGAACAGATCCTGGATCAGCACTTCTATTCTGAGGAGCTTTATTCGTAGAAGCCCTGGACTGATATGTTCATGCTGTTCGGCCTCCTTTTTCAAAGATGCATAAAATATCTCACTTTTTAAAAAATAGTAAGAGTTTATGTAATAAGTAATTATTAAAATTTCAAAGCATGTCCTTCATTCCCCAGTACATACAGTCTATATTTGGAAATTAAGCTGCAAAAACAGGCTGTTAACATGATGTAACAAAATCCAATACATTTACATGCACTATATCTTCCTATTTAGCCTGCAGCATGTTTGGCTGAGCTCATTCACACTGAAGTTGTAAGGAGTGTTTCAGCCCAGATTGCTTTTTGGACAAGGCATAATACAGGGCAGCCAATAAGAACAGAGCTCATTTAAATATATGTTAAAATGTTAAAAGTCTAGAAACAAAAACAGCCTGTTTAGAACTGTAAACACCTAGTAGGAATAAGCAATTACTAGACACTAGGCATCTTTCCTGCTAATACTGTGTCAGGCTTCTAACACAGTTATTTTCAGTTCCTGAGTGTTTCAGGGCCTTCTCAAGGAAATGGTCAGGTAAATGACTTTACCAATCAAAAACATTACACTGTTACTATATCAATAATTGATAGTAAAAAATGAATCATGTTTGTTTGTTTTCTTGATTGTTATGCATGTTCCAGGTAATTATCCTGCTGCAAGATAAAGAGATTCCACTTTTTAAAGAACTAGTTGAATTCAACACATTGAATCAGCAGTCACATCATCTGAATAGACAAATCTCACATTTTGCACTTCATCCCTACAGACGCGGTTTAATTTAAAACACAATATTCTGGAAAAGGACCTAAAAGGCTAAAATTTAATCACTGTTTAATTACAAAAAATCTCACTAGTGTCAATAATGTCAATTATTACATTAGTTATAGTGAATGTCTTGCCTTGGACAAAAGTTTTTTTGGACTGTATAGAATCTTTTGGATTTTATTAAAAAGTTCTTCAGACATGTACATCTCGCTCAGAACAAGCAATCAAATCGATAATTTAAAGAATTATCCATTGAAAGCTTCAGGGGGTTCTCAACTATTTTAACAACATGGACTGAGCCAAAACAGCAGTTTTGACACTAGAGATGAACAGCGTTGGAAATTGAATGATTTTATGTAGCCAAATAATTTTCATTCTCATCATGAATGTTTTTTTCTGGGTTTGCAGTACAAATAAATAATTATGAGATCAGTTTCTTCATTTGTGACTTCTTCATATATGCTGATGAAAGATGATACAACGACATGAAGTCCAATATGTTTAGCATTACATAAACACATATTTTAGGAGTGTTTTAATAGCAAGAATTAAGCCTTACATGAAAACAATGTTGACATAATATACATTATTTTATATTATCTAATCCTATAATCCTGCTGACTGTCCCACTGTTGCACCCTGGTATTAAATTATCCACAGCCAAAGGAGGAAAGTAACAAATAATATTCACTCTCTTTACAGTACTTCAGTAAATTTATCCCTATGGTGGTATTTTTTGAATAAAATGTAATCACTTTTACTTGGGTTTATTTCTAATAAAGCACTTTTATTTCACTACCTAAATGTTATAGAGTGAAAATAACAGAAGCTCAGCTAATAAACTCATTAGAAAGCCTGGTTAAATTAAAAAGATTCCATTGTGAAAACCAGTCAAAACAGAGCAGCAGCCAAAAACACTTGATGATTTCAGAGAAGTTTAGTGGAGAAAGAAAGAGGATAACCACATGAGGACAAAACTTTATTCTATTGGTCATGTTCATTCTGTTTCAAATGAGTGGAGGAAAGTGGGGGCAGTCATGAGGTTAGGGATCCAGCCTTGTGACCGGAAGGTCGCCGATTCAATCCCCAGAGCCGACAGCACATGACTGAGGTGTCCTTGAGCAAGACACCTAACCCCCAACTGCTCCCCGGGCACTGCGGATTGGGCTACCCACCACTCTGGGCAAGTACACTAGGGTGTATATGGTGTTTCACTTCACAGATGGGTTAAATGTGGAGGTGAAATTTCCCCATTGTGGGACTAATAAGGGTCTCTTAATCTTAAACATACATGCTAAGATCTCCACTTGTCACAGCTCAACCTCCACCACAGGGAGCACACTAACAAGTTCTGTGTCATTTTTATTGTTTTCTTCTTACTCTGTGACATTGTGACTTTTTAATTTAAAATCAGTTGCGAATGTTTGATTGCAAGTGTTTAGTAGCTTGACACTTTAGTTAACATGTGTTAAACCTAAACAGTTAAACAGTTTACCTGTTCAGACTTTGTCACAGTTATGAAGATATGCAGCGTATAAGGCTGTGATATGGGAAACATAGCCTAATACAGGTTCCTCATAAATTCCACTAAATAATTCCTTTGCATTTAGACTAGTTTTTCACTTTCTGTGTTTTTAAGACTTATTGGAATAAACAGTAATCTGTTTAGACTGTAGGTGGCTGGTGGGAGCTGATTTAGGGATAGATATACTGATTTCTGTGAAATCCTTTTGTTGTCCATGCTGTACTTGGACAAAACAGATATTGCCTCACATGAGATATGAGCCAAAACATCCATGCATCACTCACAAGAGTTTAAAAAGTGGTTAGCTGTAATATTCAGATCATCATTCGACTTGATTGTAGAGAAAAACTTAAAGTTTCTGTATCTGGAGTGGAACTTACTTAAAAATTCATTAGCAAAGATACATTTGCCCCTTAATCTCATCTTGCAGATGATACTATATTATCAGAGACTTTCTGTTCTGTGAGTTCATTACAGAACAGTCTCTGCTCTCAGTCTACACAGAAACGTGTAAATGAGCACTAGCTGAACATGCTGTGATTAGCCTCAAGTCTCAGAAACTTTTTCCCCATACCAGCCCTATAGTTGGGACTCTCTTAGGATTTAGGTTCTTCTATGGGGTCATTAATTTTACAGCTGTAAGAAAAAACAGGAGAAAGTCATCAGAAAATAAGTGAAAACTGGTGTTCAAAAAATTATTAAAAGATTTAGACAAAATGGGATGATAACCATGCAACACCAAGTAGACCACCAAAACAGTCACCCTCAGATAAACAGTACGTAAAGCTTTCATCTTTAAGAGAGAGGAGAAAATCTCCACAGGTGTTTCTTCCACTGTGGGAGGACAATAACACAATGGGTCAGAATGTGTAGCTGTCAAGGAGTTGTAACAGAGAAAAATGACAAAAAAGAAGATAATGTGCACTAGAACACCAAACTGAAGATCTGAGATTTAGAGTAAGGTTTTATGGCAGGGGTGCTTTGAAAAACAAAAACTAAGATAATCTTATATTGTATTTAGTCATTGAGGCCTCATTTAGAACAGTGGAGGTATGCTAGTCAGTTGCAAGTCTTTATTTGGGGCAGTCCAACACTCAAAGCCCATACAAGTATGGGTCAAACACAGGCAGGCAATATACAGTGGTGCTTGAAAGTTTGTGAACCCTTTATAATTGTCTATATTTCTGCATAAATATGACCTAAAATGTCCTCAGATTTTCACACGTCCTAAAAGTAGATAAAGAGAACCCAGTTAAACAAATGACACAAAAATATTATACTTGGTAATTTGTTTATTGAGGAAAATGATCCAATATTACATATGTGTGAGTGGCAAAAGTATGTGAACCTGTAGGATTAGCAGTTAATTTCAAGGTGAAATAAGGTGTCAGGTGTTTTCAATCAATAGGATGACAATCAGGTGTGAGTGGGCACCCTGTTTTATTTAAAGAACAGGGATCTTTCAAAGTCTGCTCTTCATAACACGTGTTTATGGAAGTGTATCATGGCCTGAACAAAGGAGATTTCTGAGGACCTCAGAAAGAGTTGTTGATGCTCATCAGGCTGGAAAAGGTTACAAAACCATCTCTAAAGAGTTTGGACTGCACCGATCCACGGTCAGACAGATTGTGTACAAATGGAGGAAATTCAAGACCATTGTTTCCCTCCCCAGGAGTGGTCGACCAACAAAGATCACTCCAAGAGCAAGGCGTGTAATAGTCGGCAAGGTCACAAAGGACCCCAGGTAACTTCTAAGCAACAGAAGGCCTCTCTCACATTTGCTAATGTTAATGTTCATGAGTCCACCATCAGGAGAACACTGAACAGCAATGGTGTCCAAGGCAGGGTTGCAAAGAGAAAGCCACTGCTCTCCAAAAAGAACATTGCTGCTCATCTGCAGTTTGCTAAAGATCACGTGGACAAGCTAGAAGGCTATTGGAAGAATGTTTCATGGACGGATGAGACCAAAATAGAACTTTTTGGTTTAAATGAAAAGCGTTATGTTTGGAGAAAGGAATACACTGCATTCCTGCATAAGAACCTTATCCCACCTGTGAAACATGGTGGTGGTAGTATCATGGTTTGGGCCTGTTTTGCTGTATCTGGGTCAGGACGGCTTGCCATCATTGATGGAACAATGAATTCTGAATCACATCAGAGAATTTTAAAGGAAAATGTCAGGACATCTGTCCATGGACTGAATCTCAAGAGAAGGTAGGCCATGCAACAAGACAACGACCCTAAGCCCACAAGTCGTTCTACCAAAGAATGGTTAAAGAAGAATGCAGTTAATGTTTTGAAATGGCCAAGTCCTGACCTTAATCCCATCGAAATGTTGTGGAAGGACCTGAAGCGAGCAGTCAATGTGAGGAAACCCACCAACATCCCAGAGTTGAAGTTGTTCTGTACAGAGGAATTGGCTAAAATTTCTCCAAGCAGGACTGATCAACAGTTTAGTTGCAGTTATTGCTGCACAGGGGGGTCACACCAGATACTGAAAGCAAAGGTTCACATACTTTTGTCACTCACAAATATGTAATATTGGATCATTTTCCTTAATAAACAAATGTCCAAGTATAATATTTTTGGGTCATTTGTTTAACTGTGTTCTCTTTATCTACTTTTAGGACTTGTTCCTAAAGGGTTCACAAACTTTCAAGCACCACTGTAAGAGGTAGATCCATAGTCAAAAACCAGAAAGACCCACCATGGGTCAAAACAAGGGGAAAACAAAGTAACATGGCTAGGAACTCAGGGACAAACACAAAGACTTTGCAAAAGCTAAACCAAACAAAAGATTGAAAGAGAGTAATGAGTCGTGGAACCATATGGTGGTGTGAGTGGGCAGAGCCAGGGACAGCCCAACTGTAGTCTCCAAAGAGGGGGAGACTAAGACAATATGACATCTGTATAAACAGTTAAATATGTTTTCTGTTTTTCTTCTGACATTCAATGAAAAATTAATTACACCACATACTTCCCTGCATGTGCCTGAAAAGCTCAACCTCCATCAACCTTGAGCTTTTTTTCTTTTCCACTAAAGAATGCAATTGAACCTGAAGCCTGTTTGTGTTGTGTTACAACACAAGCAAAGAATTTAATCTTTTATTTAACTACTCCTTTAACTGCTCATTCCATCTTAATAAAATACATCTGAAAAGCGAGAAGAGCAAGATACTATTAAAAATACTCACCTGTAGCAGCTGCCATGTCCTCTCCAATTTTTTTTAGACTAATTAGACTGCAGTACCTCCCAGAAGATCCCTAGACAAGGCTTGTACATCTAAAAAACGTGTTCTGTTTAATTTAAACAGATAATATTTTACCATGTGCATTATGTCCACACTTAATCTTGGAAAGAAACTTGAACCCTTAAAGTTGCATACACAGTATCTAGCACTGGGTGAGGAATCAGAAAAGGGAAGTGAAACAAAGAAGCTTATCAAATCAGGAACCAAGATCATGGCACGTTGTGCTGAGTCACTGCGACTTTACAGCAGTGTGCCATTTAGTGTCAGTGATGTGAAGCAAAAGGAATGGCTGTGCTTGAGAAATTATAGTTATATGAAGTAGGAAGCACTTCTGCCACAATATCCAAAAGCCAGTTTGAAGCAGTTCCCTGAATGAGGCCTTGCATCTCTTTTACTGGAGGATAGAAGCAGTTGACCCTGGCTTTGGACAGTGTTTATTCTCTAAATACATTTCTCATGTTGGTAAAGTGCATCAGTAAAGTGTTTCTAGTCATCTTTATCACTTTTCTAATTAAGGTTATTGGCTCTATAGTCATGTAGCAAATTTGCTTGGTGAATTGATACAATTTGTCATTGAATTACTAGAGGGTCTAGTTGGGGGTGAGCTATAACAAGCACACCATGAATCTCCCTAAAGGCAAACTTTCTCCAAATAATAATGGTCTTTAACCCGTTAAATGGCCAGGGCCCAGTGGTGGGCCCAAAGTTTTATTACACACTTCTATAATGTAAGAATAGCTCAACCATGTTGCAATGTAGTCTCTGTAGTTACAGAATAAGATGTAGCATATGGGTTTTTGGTGTAAAGTCTACATGTTTAAAACTTACAAAATCACCATGCATATCTGCTATTTTTGTAACATGCAAATGTTCATCAATCCTGAAGTGCGTTACAAAAGAGGTAGTGGGTGGTGGGCTAGTGAAAAAGGCAGTTAAATCCGTTTCACAATCTGCAACGTTACTCAAGGACAGAGGTGCCGAGAGCTTTATGTAAAACATGCAGTACAAACCATATGTTTGCAGAATAAACAGAGTAAGTTCCCTGAGGCCATCTAAACAAACTCATATAACTAAGAGCGTTCTTCCTTCCATAAGCAAGAATGCAGTGTTTACATATCAAGTTATAGGTTGCCTTGTAAATAGCTCATTTAAGCAGACAGCATAGTAACACTGCAGAATTTTGATGTGGCTAGAATACATTGATAAATGTGGCCTGGTGACATATGAAAATGTATATCAGATCCATAAGTATAAATATATTATTCAGCATGTTTTTTTTTTTGTTTCTGTAATTCCAGCTTGCATTAAGGTAAAACTAAAGGGCTACTCTAAGCTTTGTAATGCAAATATTCCTCAGTTTGACACTTTAGATACTGAGATAGTAATAGCTTTCCTCCACATATGCTCAGGTTAGGTAGCTCAGCCTCCAGTCTTACACAATGCATAGAAAATAATATTAAATTGGCAAAATAAGCATGATTAAAAACACATCATATATTGATCCAAATTAAAAAAATAAATTGTGCTTAACCACATATAATAATATACATATAAAAAGTATATACTTGCACTGCTCCCTCCCTTCCCCCCACCACATTATAGCTATGAAGTGTACAATATAATACAAAGATACAGTACAACTCAATACAAATACATTACTTGCTAGCTACATTAGCCCTATGGCTCCAGTGCAAAAATAATAAGCAAACTTTGAACACCAACACAACTACACCGATTGATAAACTGATTGAAGTGAAGTGAAAAGTGTGTTAAGATTTTTTTTGTACAGTTATCTCTTTAATATCACTTTTAAGTAAATGGTTACAGATTAAGTGGCTAATTTGTTAAGTACAAAGTATAAATGAGATGTTAAAATTTGAAGTGCAAATGTATCATTGTATTTCACTCAGGACAATCTGCAATCTTCGCTTCACACAAACAATAATTCCTGTAAAAGCTTTGAAGGTCAGTGCATTCTAATTAAATTCAAAAGACAGGAGCCTCTCCTTCCTAAAACAGTATCATAGCTTTAGAGGATGTTTGACTTTTTTAGCAGAAGGTCAAGCACTGCTCCTTTCTCCTCATATTATAAAGAGTCTTTCTAGTTAGAGAAATTGCTCTAGTTTCCCCTCACTAATATCAGCGGTCACTGTAAGAACATAACCTTCTACTCTCTATGAATACATATACTCCTCTGTGAGCTTAAATGTAGAATGAACCTATTGTTTGAGTAAAAAGTGACCTTTTCTGGGTCCTGCATTGTGCAGACACGGACAAAACCACACAAGATATACACACAAACTTAATTTACTTTAGTCCATTAACCATAGCTTGTCTAATGTAGGGATGGACAATACATTTAGAAATGTTTTGGCTTTGTCCCCAGAAAAGCGTGCATGTCCAGGTTAGGCACATTAAAATAGATCAGGATGTGGAATTAGAGCTTTGTGTGTGCTGCTGTATTTGCTATTACTATATGAAAGAACAATCTTATATTTTACATGACCATTTTTCAACTTCTACATCCCTTAGAATTAAACAGGATGTTCTTGTTTTTGCCTTTGAGACTGATGTATCTGAATGTTCTGATTGGCTGCCCTGTGCACTGTTCAAAGAGCAGGTCAGGCTGAAACACTCCTTATAACTTCAGCATGAATGGGCAGGGCTAATCTGGAAAGAAACAGCAAGGTTTTAGAATCTGTAGCAATATAAAACAAAGAAAAGTTAGGACATGCATAATAAAGAAGATATATTCTTGATTTTGCATTATTTCAAGATCTCTATTCAAGCCAATTTGTAACATTGATCATGTTAAGGCCTTTGGACAAAAATATCAGACATTTTTGTAGTCTTATCCCTATCCCTAATATCCCTATTATAGCTATAGAGAAATGGCTCAGGTGGATTTGATCTGCTCATCAGAGGCATCAAGCTCAAGAGTCATTACAGCACAAGGCCAAATGCCAAACACAAAGAAAATCTGAAATATGTACCTGTAAATCTTTCAAATAACTCGTTGTTATGCTGCTGATTTCATTTGTCATGGAAAATAGTGTAGAAGAGAATGCAAAACAAAAGCATTTTACTTGTTTTGGACCGCACTGTGTATTCGACTAGTCATCCTACAGCAGTTTAGCTCCACTTATATATGGTGAAGTTATAAGGAGCAATTTTTTGAAAAAGTGCCCAATACAGGGCAGCAAATAGAACAGAGTCATATGTCAGCCTGTATGTAAATACATGTTTTTTTTGTGACATGAGCAAAAACAGAGAGGTAGCATGTGTGAGCTCATGGATCAGGCTGCCTCTGGCTCACAGTTATTACATTGCAAACCCATGTGAGTGCATGAAATGTGTGGAATACACTCCAGTGTTGTACAGTAAATGTGATGCATAACAGAACTGTATAACTAAAATTTTAAAATGTGCTCAGCACACAGTGGCAGTTTTGACTGTGTTATATGATGAAACCACACTAATATTAGAATAAATACAAATAACTTTGATACAATGAGTAGTGATTTTATGCATGACAATATATTTAGCCATTTCCAATCTGGCTCTCACGGCCAGGCCAGGATTAGTTTGGCTAATCAGTGCATCATTTTGCTGAATCATGTGTGCTGGTGATTGAATTTAACAAATCGTTGTGAAGGCTGGAACATCCGGGAGAAATCTGGAACCAAACTTTATTCTGCTACTTTTCAGCTATATTTATTTGCAAATATTTTACTGTATGTATTTGCAAATATTCTAATGATATATCTCTGTGTCAGACATGCACATATATATAAAATACATACTTTGCACATATTTAAAAAATATATTTATAAAACACACACCACAGTCCCCTTTAGTAGGTTAAAATGCAAAAATATGTCTTTTTGCCTTAGCATTAAAGGGTTAAAAGTCACTTGTGAATAGATACACGCACTAGTGAGTGAGCCCATACAGCAGTTTTATGTTCAGTTCTGAAAAAAGAAAGGGTGGCATCCAGTGTTAGAGAATGAATGTCTTTTGTTCAGCACGCACAACACACACACACACACACACACACACACACACACACACACACACACACACACACACTAACAGCTGCTGTTCCAAAAACACCTGGCCAGCAGGTGCAAACTCACAAATGGAAGTGAGGAGTTGTTCTATAATCGCACATTCACACACATACATACTCATTAATGTGCATTTTGTGTATGCCAAAACTGCACACACTTGCCAAAAGACACACTGTCTCAACCTGTGCTCCAAAACAGCCGACTCTCAGGAGACACACATCCAAGTACCCTAGAAGTTTATTTCCTTGACTTCATTCTATTTTCCACACCAATAAATCAATTCCTTCTTACACATCCTGAAGGAGAGTGTGTGTGTGTGTGTGTGTGTGTGTGTGTGTGTGTGTGTGTGTGTGTGTGTGTGTGTGTGTAAGGGTTTCAATGACAACCTTGTAGTTCATAAAGAGCAATTAGCCTCATCTGACTTGGTTAATTAAGGAAGAAGATTGATGGAGACAAGAGACAAAAGTGCAATATGAACACGCAGAGGAGCTGATAAAGACCTTGACTGCATCAATGTTATCTTTCTCATATAAAACCTCATTTTTTAAAGCTTGGAGACCCTGAAAATAAAATAATAAATAATAATATACATCTTACAAAAAATGGTTCTTAATGGTTTTTGGCTTGACATACAGCTATGTAATTTTTTATATGTGAACTAAAACAAAAATTTGAGCTAAAAACCAGTTTTTCAAAATGTCTGCATAATTCAATCATTGCACTGTAAACTAAGTCATTCAGAGTGGTTTGATGTGAAGTGGTGCATTGCAGAAAAAACAGGGGAACCAGATATACCAGAAACCTACATTTCTTGGCCATTTCATTAAATACACCTACCTTGTATCTACACATTGTTCATTTTATCAGCTCCACATAGAGGTGCACTTTGTAGATCTACCAGTACAGACTGTAGTCCATCTGCTTCTCTGCCTACTTTATTAGACCCCTTTTACCCTGTTCTTCAGTGGTCAGGACCCCCACAGGACCACCACAAAGCAGGTATTATTTGGGTGATGGATCGTTCTCAGCATTGAAGTGACACTGATGTAGTGGTGGCGTGTTAGTGTGTGTTGCGTTGGTACAAGTGAATCAGGCAAAGCATGCCACAAACATGACAGCATCACTGCAGTTCTGACATATTTGGAAGTGAGTTTATTATTAGGACTAAGTTTTTATCAAACTTTTACTTTATGTGAGCAACTGGGACAATTTATAAGTGCCTCTTGGCCTATTTCTATTCTGAGATGCTTTTGTGAACACTACTAAGTCTTTTTAATCTTAACCTCTAATCTAAACCTCACACTAAGAGATCCATAGGCCACACAGCCATGCACCTTCAGGTGTAAAAGGTGTCTTACATTTAAAACATTTTTCTACAGCATATACACTCAGATCATAAATTTTTAAAATGTAAGCATAAGCACTTCATAACTTCAGAAGTGCTTCATCTGCTACAGAGAGGGGGGGGGGTGGTTGTTTCTGATTTGTGCTTCGCAAGTTATTGCAAAATAATAAGCATCGGTACATAAAGACGAGTGCAAGACAGGAAAAACAATAAACAATTTGACATCTCTAGGGTGCAAACAGTATCTCTTCTCTCAAGTCTTTGGCTTCCACGACTGCTTTCATTATGATCTGACTCAAAGCCTCGCTCTGCTTTGGGTGGGGAGGGGCGAGAGAGAGGAAGCTCTGAGATCCCAGGGCTAGATGTTGATTTGAAGAGAGCAAAGAAAGAGTAATAGCCTTTGATGTGGAGGAATAAAAGCTGCAGCTTCTCTGCTTTGAAGGCTGGATGTTAGGAAACTGCAGACTAATTGGTGGTGTAATCTCAGTGGATGGCAGGGCAATGGACTGAGCGACTTCCTACCACCCTCTATTCACTGGATTCCAAAGTGCATAGAGCTCAGAGCTCGATGAATCAGTTTAAATGTTTTTTACTGCCTCTACTTTTGGTTAGTAACGGTGCCAAATCTGTTGAGTAAAGTCAGATCATGATCTACGCTGGACAAAAGCAAAGGCACAGAATTGACTCTATTTAAATGTGTAGGCCTATATGAAATGAACTCTAACATGAAATATATAACTTTGTTTTTCAGTTTAATTTGGCAGAGCCCACAAATGCATTATTTCATAGCAACAGTTGCTATATTGGGCAAGCTTTACAGAGTGTTGGATGCAATCCCATTCAGCATAATAAGAAAGTTAACACCATATTCTAACAGCAAGCAAGCAGTCAAATATGGTATCTGATTGTGTCATCATTTCAAATGTAAACAAACCACAATCCCACTAGAAAACAGCTTGAGGCATCAACTAAAATGGATGAGTATCCTACTGTTGAGCAGCCCAGTTCTATTTGTTGACTTATATCTGCTAAGTGTACTTAGGTAAGTAGCTAAGTGCCCTGATCAATCAGTGGCACAAAACAAATGGTATTCATTTACCTCTAACTACCAGCCCTCAGAAAATTTCTCTCCAAATTGTTTTGAGCTGGATTGGTAGAGTGTCCATCAAAAGCACACCATACCACTCTCTGCCACTCGCAGCTAGTGTGGACAGCTTCACAGATTATAATGGGGCATTTTCTTCTTGTCATTGTCGCTCATTTGCTGATAGGACAAGATTTTATTGTGAAAAGTGAGGCATTACAATTTGACACGTTTTGATCATTATCAATGAAAAGTTGCATGACCGATCATGTTTGCTCTATTTATTTTGTGTGTGTTTGTATATCGTATGTTAGCATGGTGACTAATTCATCAATGTCATTTCTAACCTCCTAGTTTTGATTAGCTACATCATAGACCATCTTCATAACATAGCATTTAATAAAGCGGTGAGCAACATGAGTCCTGAAACATCCTTCCATGTGATAAAATCACTGTAACATATGGTGTCAATGGGATCAATGCTTTAAAATAGCAATGATATAAAATGAAAATATAAAATTTTCAGTAAATAAATTCAGTTACAATGAATTCATAATTAATAATCACAATAAACAATTCTTCCACCAATAAATGTGTATGCTACCTTTGCCAAAAAATCTTGAACCAGTGAAGGAGGACAAGAACTTTCAGTCACTCACTGTATACTGTATAATTCAGTAATTTCAGGACCTTTCTCAATTATCACATTGTCATGATATAACAGTGCATAGTGCATAAACCTTCATCTAATAAATACTTTTTTGCTCAGCAATTTACCATCACAATGATAATGCTAATTTCCACTCGCTCCTCTATGTGATTTCCTGTGTTGTGTTAGCATCAAGCTAACGGTGCCACGCTGGGTTTAAAACAGAAATCCTGACACCTGAAATGTGTAAGACATTCAAGAAACATATTGTTCACCCTTTATATAACAGCTGTAGAGTCTTTTAAAAATACTTACGTTTATAGCCTGACATTGAACATTAATGTAACAGCAATTAGTTTTTAGGCTGTATAGCATGCCTAGTCATTAAGAAAATAATTTGCCTGCCTCTCCGTTTAAACAAACTGTCTTCTTATTTCATCTACACAGTGGTCCATGCAAACAGCATAACAGTTCATTCACAGCACAATGGTTTTTAGTAACTTACCACATTAATGCAGCAGTAAAAAGTTCTGAGGCAGCTATAGATGTGCATATAAGGAGTGGAACTAAGGAATGGAACCACAGTCATAGGCAACACTTTGCCCCTTGTCAAAGCACTTTTTGTTGATTTTCTAAGTAAAATTAGTTTGCATGGCATCAACAGGGAACATACAGTATCTGTATATTTTCTGTTTATTTGCTGAATTTACCATGTTGGAAAAGATAAACCATAAAATGTGGCCTGTGTAAAGATTATGGTACATTTTATGTTAGGTCAACTCTGTTGATGTCATATATATCTGATATGATGTCCACATTTAAATGAAAAGAATTCAATGCACCACTTTTTTTCCTGTATTTTTAGTAGCTTTTAGAAGTTTTATTGTCAGAGACAATGCATGCATATGTGTTAAGCTGAATTTGCATTAGCTTTATAACTGCTGTCAGAAACAGACAAACAAACCACGAAGTTTCCATTGCTAGAGCAAAAGAGAATGTTTCAGTTGAGACGCCTCTCAAATATGGATATTTAACCTCAATACAGAAACTGATTTCCAGTTCAATGTCAGTGCTCATATGCGTTTCTCCCCCCACTGGTGCTAAAATTATGTTTCAACAAACAGAATTTGACTTTTTCTCGATCATACACGCCGAACTGCAACTCATATTTACTTTAGCAGATCATACCTTTATGACGGAATGAATTATTAAGCATGTGGATCACATGAAAAAAAAATGCAACCCAGCAACTCTCTCTTCTTTTTGCTGCTGAAATATTGATTCGAGGTTTAACCAACAAATCCGACCTCCCACTGCAGCAGCTCAGCTCAACACCGCGCTCCACAAACAGACATTTTGACTTTGGGTTTTTGCTATAATGCTGTTCATTTTCCTCTACTTTAATGAAGATCGCTGCTACAGTTCAGAAAATAAAATGTGCTACACTCATTAAAAAGGTGACACAGATGCTGTAGGTTCATCTTTGCTGGAAGAAAAACAGGAGAGACAAAGAGGTTTTAAATGAGATGCTGTTGTGTTATTCCAGACCCCATTAATGTTTCAGCACCCAGCACATTTCCATGAATGGCATTATTCAAATTATGCAAAGTCACATCACACTGCCTTCTTGGCAATGCATAGTCCTTAACACAACAATGACATTGGTGAAATTCATTCTAAGTGAGGGGAAGGACTATGCAATGCTAGGCATCTCCTTGTGTGCTTATGTGACATTCAGTGATGGTTATAGGGCTATACTATAGCTATAGTCTAAGAAAAGGTGCATTAGAAAAAAGAAAAGGCTACAGATGCTTATTTGTCACCACAGATTTACAGAGTACAACAGCTACATCACAACATCATCAACACAAAGGTCCACTCTCTCCATTGAATTATGTACATCATTTCCATGTGAATAAAGCACTTTTTTACTTTTGGCGATGATTAATAATGTGCCCTACGATGGGCTTGTGACCTGTCCTGGGTATATTCTGCCTTCCGCCCGATGTCAGTTGGGGTAAGCTCCAGCACCCCCATGACCCACAAGCAGCTTAGAAGAAGCATGTGTGTGTGTGTGTGTGTGTGTGTGTTATTGTATTAATACATTTTGTTCATGTAGGAAAAATGTACATGTTTGAAGCAAGTAAATTCACTTACTTTTTCATTACAGGTTCAGTGGCTATTATAAATAGACCTGTTTATTTCATGAATAACGTGTAAGAGTTCACATGGCCTTGCCCTGTTCTGTTCTTTAACCATAATAAATGTTTGTTTCTCAGTGCATTCTGGCACTGTGTATAAACCCTAGTGAATAACTTCTGATATTATGATATTTGTGGACCTGATTGGGGCCACAGGTTAGGTATATATGCTAGTGAATTTACCACGTTAATGATGCAGATTTTCAATACAACATCTGATGTGTACAAGCAACAGCAGAAATTGTTTTGCATAGAGCAGCAGGCTCCAAGCTACAGCTGTTTCAATATATTTTTAGCTCATGTATTTTTCTACAGCAATAGTATTTTGCATGTATTAGTTTGGTAGAAGACTGCATTCACTACACTAAATACATGTAAAACAGATTCAAGATGAACCTTTCTCAGTAGGTGTCTTTTGTCTCAAAGCATAAGGTCTTTCAGTATTAACCCTGACAGCTGGCGATCACAAAAGTATGGTATAATTTAATATCAATTAAATTAAAGCAGAGAAATTCTGTGAAAGTGTGGATTCTACAATTTCAAACAATTTTATGTTTGTTAAGAGTTGCTAAGGTGTTGCTAGGCCATTACTATGGTATTACACTTGATTGCTAAGATGTCTCTAGACCAATGCTACAGTGTCCCAAGTTTTTTCAAGGTTATGGCTATGTTATCCTAAGTGATAGCCAAGTTGTTGCTAGGTTGTTGCTATGGCGTCACTGATGGTTGCTAATAGGTGTGTATACTTATGTGTAGTCTGTGAGGGGCGGTGTGAGAGATATCCTTTGTGACATCATTTGTGGTAGTTATATGTGAACTTGTAATAATAATAATAGTATTCATAATGATAATCATTTGTCAAGCCAACTTGATAATAATAAGATATTTTCAGAAAAAAAGATAGTTTAACAGTACTACAGAATCCAAATGGTTAGTTCCATTTCATTAGTTGCTCTTTTAAACAAACCTTGCCATCCATTAAGAGAATTACCGCTATTCCCAGTAATCGATGCTTCATATTGCCTGTTTTTCAGATTGCAGTATTTCAGTCAAAATAATGCTACTTTCCTAGGGCCGAAATATGGAATGTGTCCATGGGGATGTGAGTCTACAATAATTTAACACTGAGCTGTATGACATGTGAGATAATATTTCAGCATTGGAAATTAATTATTATTTACATGCTGTCAAAATAACTGGGTTGCTTCTTATTAGATATGAAAATGGAACTGTCAAGTTTGCATAGCTCTTACTTACAGTGGACTAAGAGTCAGTTTGTCAAAACGCTGTAAGGTGTATGACAAAGCACCAACATCAGCAAACTTTCCAAAGTGTGTTTTTTTATATTGGTTTCAGTTAAAATTAATTATAATTAATAATAACTATAATAACAGATTATAACAACAACATAATTGTTATTCTAGACAATTTTAGTTTCAATAAATTACCTTTCTGTGCACTGGATTGACTATTTAAATTGAGTTTTCCCTGTATTCAATTGAAAATGGTACAAAACCTCTAATATTTTATTCAAATTTTATTCAAACCATTTCAAATTCAATGCCTGCAACACATTGTAAAAAGGTTGGGCAGGAGCATATTTATCATATTTACCTTTCCTTTTAGCAACATTTAATAATCATTTGGTGACTGAACTGATCCAGTTTCTAAAGTGTAATTGCAAGTCATCAGCTGTGCAAGCGTTCAGGGCCTTAGTTGTCATATTTTGAACTTTTGAGCTCAGAAAACGACATCCATTAATTCTATGAACAATCTATATGGTGGACTTATCAGACCACAATATGCACTTCCGCTATGCATCAGTTCATTTCAGATAAACTCAAACCCACAGATATTGGCAGTGTTTCCAGACACTATTGACATATGATTTCCACAGTCTTACTTGCATTTGTGGATTCAGTGACAAACAGTGTTTATTGACAATGATTTTTAAAAGTATTCACAAGCCCACGAAGAGATAACCATCACAGAAGCAGGGCCATTTTGGTCCCTTTGAAGGTCACAAGTATATATTTGTGGGTTTTGGCCTTTTTCCTTAAGAACAAAGATTTCTTTAGATTCCCTGAATCTTCTCATGATATTATGTGCTGTAGAGGTTGAAACACTTAAAATCTTTAAAATCTCTGGCTGAGGAATGTTATTTTTAAACTTTTTTGCTGATGCATTTTTGCCAAAGTGGTTAGTCTTGGCTCATCTACAGGAAAGGAGCAGGCCTTTCCTCTGTACTCCTTTAATATTCAAGTATTATTGTATTACCTACTTAAAGTCATTATTGAACACTTTTTTGCAATTCACTTTGTACTTTCAGACATTAAAAACAGCTAAATTCCCAGATAACCCATTATATAGAGAGCATGGGGCACAACCTTACCCTGGGCAAAATGTAACACCTTTTTTTTATAAAGTTATGTAGGTCCCAAAACAACATGCTTTTAGTCATCTTCTCATATTGCCATAGGATAATCCTCTGCAAATGTTCATAGCAATCAGACAGATATTTCATAAGATTCGCAATAAAGAAGGTCACTTTGTTCAGTAGAAATAACTTCAAGCTGGATTAGTTTTCCCTTAGGAGACACTGTAATTTCAGTAATTACAGATGGGATTTTAATGCAATACGAATCTGCAACATCCACGTCTGCTAAGTAGTAATGCCAGGGAAAATTATCTTCTATAATTCATTATATTCTGAGCTACTTCAGTAAAAGAAGTCTTTTTTGAATCAACCTCATGGCTATGTAATAACAAAACTTGGTCATAGATATCTGCAACTCTATTTTGTAGGTAAAAAAAAAAAAGCTGGTAAAAACAACTCTTTGCAGAAGTCCTCTATCCTACAATTTAAAATAAGACTACTGTAATTAAAATAGCATTGGTAATGGGCTAATTAAAAGGAGAATTAATACCTCTCACAAGACCCAGCGATTGTAATGATCAGGGCTATCTGCCAGTCACAGAATATACACCTATATTATTTATATGTGGCTGTAATAGAGCACCATTTTGATACTAGCCTCCACATGGCGGGATTAGTTTTAACACCATTAAGCCTCCCAGTGTAAACAGTCAGAGTGGTTCAAATGCAAAAATACAAAAGAAGTAGATTTTGGAAATATCGGTTTGATATTTGCCATGATTGAAATAATTTGACATATTTATGATGGAAAACTAAAAAATATTTTAGGAAAGAAAACTCATTTGGTTGAAACAACGCAGAACTGTTCATTTGTATTTGTGTGAGCCTATCAGACTTTTCTAGGGAATGTTAGAACCAGACCCTCAGTCTGGTACTGCTTGCCTATACTACCTCTGAGATAAGTTTGCACTCAGGCCACTTTCAGCTATATTGTTGAAAAAAGGCAAGAGCTCGAAACAAAGTTTACATTTCTATTTGTAGCACAGATATGTTGCTTTAAAAAAACATCTTGCTCATATATTTTAAAAATGATTTTGCAAAATTCAAAATGTTGTGCCCCTCTGCCCCCTATGGAACATCAGGACAGCGATGGTGCTTTGGTGGCATTATTAGGATCAATCAAATGTCTAGTACAATACAACGCTGTGAGTGAAATTACCAGAGAGATGGGCATGGTGTTATGTCTATAGGAACTGTTCTGTTGCCAGGTTACATTATTTGGTTCCCTGCCACTATGATTCTAATGAGAGAGTGTTAGCAGACTAGCCTTCATTTGAACTCACATGGCACCTCATCAGTGAAGCTGGGTTTACAGCACCTGTCTGAATCTACAAAGAGAATAATCTTTGAAAATCAGAATTCTAAAAACCTCTGCTTTTGGTTTATGCATTGTACAGCGGCACAGTCAGGTATATTGAAGTGATTAGCCATGGTGTAATGAATTTTATTAATTTTTCAATAAATAGCAAGAACAAGAAATTTGAGTGCATTTGTAAACTGAATACCACAACGCTGAATATTCTATTCATGCATGTATGAAGTATTTACAATAGAAATGCAATTGATGTTTCATTACATATTATAAGCAGTAGAGGACAGTGCTGAACTGGATATTTTTTCAAATTGGCTTATAATATGTACCAACCAATGTATTCATAAAGTTAAACCAGCTTTGTGAATACATGAATGTTGCACTTTGGACAGCCCCAAAACAATAAAACAAGAAAATGCTTTGGAAAAGTTTTGGTCACAGCTGTAACCACTGGGAACTATATAGTCAAAAGTTGCATCAGTTAATCAAACAGACCCAGTTCCACAATCATCAGCTCACTGTATTTATAATATAATGAGGTTTCATAGTACACAGAAGGGTGGGAACATCAGGCCAACTGTAGCAAAGTTCCACAAAACCATACACAAATACAACTGATCAATATATGTTATGATATGTTTATTAAACTGTTGTTATAACTAGCTATATTTTCACTGCAACTAAATACTAATGTTGCCTAAATTATAGCAAGAGTTTTTATTGTCTATCAGATTTTGCATTTACTTCCACGGTTTCCCTCAACTGCCATGTCTTAAAGACTTTTCACACCATGCAAGCTGGGATTACTTCAATGGCTTTTTATAACTATCCCTTGATTTGTAAGCTACCTTCATTTTGAGATCACCAGCCAGGTGCATAGAGGAACCCATGGCTGTTAAGTGTTAGCTCAAGGTTTGAAGAGTCCGATAATTTATTACCCTCTGCTTTAAGTCTTAGTGGAAATTCTTCTAATGAGTCAATTAAAACCTGGTAAGTTTGCTGAGACTGAGTTTATTTCTTTTCACTTCAAAAATCATGTATTACATGTATTACTGTACAAAAATATGTCATTTGGCCAGAAGAGCCCAAACCTATGCTCACAACTGTATATTACTTAATTATCTTAAATCCAGGTAATTCCACAGCACTGTACAAATATAGGAATTCATACCACATTTTGTTTTCCACAGAAATCTGTGACAACCACTGTCAAAATGATATATTAAAAATACAGTTCTGCTCAGAAGAAGCAGTCATTCACTTTCTTGGGTCTGGTAATTGCTGAGTGGAACCAGATAAGACTTATTACATATCAAACCTCACCACACAAAACACATGAAACCACTCTGTCATTTCTAAAATGAGATCAAGCTCAGTAAAACTGTTTAGTGAGCTTTAACAAAAACTGACAAAGTAGCTGCACAAGCACACAGTGTCTCAGAGAGAGAAGAGAGAGAGGGGGGCAGACAAGAACAAATGAGTCAGACAGAGGAAGAGACAATAACGAGTGAGTCAGAAAGAGAGAGAGAGAGAGAGAGAGAGAGAGAGAGAGAGAGAGAGAGAGAGTGAGACAGAAAGACAGAGAGAGCAAAGAAAAAGAAAAGAGATAGAAAGGTTAGTTCAGTGGAACAGTCAAAAGCACTAAGCTTTGTTGTGGTGGAAACTGTACCCACTTTGGAATATTTGTGCTATACGTCCATCTGCATTAGGACAAAACACACACACACACACACACACACACACACACACACACACACACACACACACACACACTCTAACATTCTGCTCCTTCAGCCTCTCACCAGGTCAGTCTCATAGTAGAGTGCACACACTTAAACACTGGGAAGCAGTTATCTTTATTCAGTTATCAAAACTCAAAATTTGCACAAATAGTACAAACAAGATTTAGTTTCATGTCATCCAAACAATGTTAACACTGCAGTGCTTTTCAGGGACAAGTTACAGGACAATACTATTAGAATGTCTTTTTAAAACATCTGTGAGGCATATATAATCCTGTTCAAAATTTTTGGCACCCTAATGAGATTAAATATTTTGTTGAACACACTTCTGCACATTTTCATGCACAGCAACTGTTTATTTTATGAATATAGCATAATAGGAAAATGCAATGTAAAATGTTACATAAAAAAAACTACAATTTTAAAGACACCACATATAATTTGATCAGGGTTGTTCAAACATTTGCATTTGACTGTGTCATCACTGTCTTTTCAAAAGCTTAACACTTTTTTTTCCTGTTCTTCCATTTTCTTAGCATTTGAATTCACTTTGTATGAACAAACATGACAAATGCTAGACCAATGGAAGGTCGGAAATAGCTTCCAAATTTTGCTACTTTAAAATACATTGAAAGTTAAAGGAGAATTCCACCCACATTACAAAATGTCTGCATAATGGAATCCTTACAATGTAAACAAAGTCATTCAGATTGGTTCGATGTGAAATAATCTGCTCTGGAGAATCTATCAGATATGTCAGAATTGTTTGTGGTGGTGGTGATACGACCTTCGAAAAGGTTAATGCCTCTTAAAGCTGCATCACCAAAACATTTGACATAAAATGGTTAAGAATAATCTGTCTTATTGTGTTAGATACTGTTATTGATCTGAGATAAGGTTGTGGCCTAATTGTAATTTTAAAAATCCATTCAAGGCAGAGAATTATATGCATTGTTGTAAGGCAAAACAGTTTCCTAAGATAGTTACTTTTTCAGGTTTATCACAATTTTACTGTCATTGTTATACATACAAAAACTCCAAAGACATGTATTGGTTCACTGGTCATTAGGATGGTAAATAAAATGTTATATTAGCACCATACACATTGTGACTCCTGGTTTGTATCACCACTATTAAAAAAAATAAATCTGAGAAAGAGAGAGAGAGAATAGCATTTGGTGAGTGTTAAGACTCACTGGCTCCTCTGTGCATGCAGACCAATTGAACAGAGCAGTAATATTCTAATTGCATCCATCCCATTAAAAAATCTTGTTTTCTTTGATTATTTTGATGTTCGAATGGGAGCGCAGGGGCCATTCCCATTTATTTATTTGTTCTACAGCACTGCCTGCTCTCTCTCTCTCTCTCTCTCTCTCTCTCTCTCTCTCTCGCTCTCTCTTGCTCTCTCGCTCTATTTATATATTGGCACAGCAGTTGAATTACTGCAGCCATGCACAAGCAGAACAGATCCATTCATTAGTATAACACTCCAGTGTCCCCTACAGGTCAGTGCTGGTACCGCACAGCTTAGCTATTCAAAGCATGTTTTCCAGTCTGGCTTCTGGATTTATGATTCCATTCCCTTTCTGTACAAAATTCCATTTAACTGTGTTGTTTGTCTTTGTGCTTCTTGCATCAGTCATGTCACCCTGAATGCAGTGCCGACATCTATCTAACTAAAGGGCATGTAGCCGTAATAATACTAGTGTCGATTTTCTGAGCAGTTTGACTGGTTGTTACAGTGGAAGGGAGGCATCAACATTAAAACCATTCTAAGTCTGCCACCTGGCAGTGATTACTCGTCAGCTTCTATTAGTATAAGCATAATGTCTATGGGCAGAAACAAAAGATTATCATAGCTGTACTACTAATATCATCTCTGAATTTTCAGAGGTTATTCATTTTCAGAAAATCTGCTTGCATAAGGAAAAGGAAAATCAAAGAAAAATAAGTGAAAATAAGGCCTGGTAGACCGCCAAAACTTTCACTGTCAGAGTGCTTAGACATTTCACCTTTAAGATATGGGAGAGAATCAAGCTCTATTCTTGTTTCTGAGCTAAAAAAAAAGAAAAAAATGTGAAGACCACTGACTAGACCACTGCAAGAAGAAAACTCAACACTATGGGTCTGAAAGGATTTGTATATGTCAAGAAACTGTTCAAATCAACAAAGAAGATTCTCACCCATACAGGAAAAAAATATCAGCATGTATTTCTTTATACATACAATTGATACATTGATACAATTCAAATGCATTGTTTAATTTAAAAATGTAACACTAAATTATGTTGGGCAAACATATATTTTGGACATTTTCATACATTTTAAATGTGTTTTATCAATACACTTTACATGTTTTTCTTTTCCGTGTGGGCAGAATAATGAACTGGTCAACCCAGAGCGCAGATTTCAACTGTATGTGTTTGGGTTGACTTGGATCATGAAAATCCGAAAATTCAAAAGACTGAACTCTGGAAAATATAGTCACATATAAAGAATGAAAGCCGTAATAAAGACTGACACAAGAAATAAAGTGGATACAAGAAATACTGAAAATGTTGAAGATATATATATATATATATATATATATATATATATATATATATATATATACACATGCATACACCAAACAGCCACTTCATTAAGTACATCTACATTGTTCCTATACTCACTGCCCATTTTATCAGCTGCACATACCATATAGGTATATAGGTGCACTTTGTAGTTTACATTTACAGACTGTAGTCCATCTGTTTCTCTGAATCACATGTTAGCCCTTTCACACTCTGTTCTTCAATGGTCAAGGCCCCAACAAGACCACCACTGAGCAGGTAATATTTGGGTGGTGCACCTCAGTGTCACTGATGACTGAGAATAGTCCACCATCCAAAAATATCCAGCTAACCGCATCCTGTGGGCAGCATCCTGTGGGCAGCATCCTGTGAACCCTGATGAAGGACTAGAAGATGACTAAAACGAATTGTAATAGCAATGCCCACAAACACATTTGTTACTGATACTACAGGAATCTGAGCTTCTTCACTGCTCCCATCTTAGGCACTGTCAACAACACACATAACACACACAACACACACACACTGAGCAATCCTCTTACTCCACCTCAGCATCTTCACAGCACGAGCCACTATCTCTAAACGCAGTTGTATCAGTTATGTTTGAGTTATACAAGTGAACACAGAACACATACACAAACACTCTGAGGCTTAATAAGGCTTTTAGGAGGCAAATACAGGTCAATTAAGGGTCTAATTTAGCAGCAAACAAACTCCAGCAGAGAACAGAGGGAGAGATAAAAGCTAAAGAAAAAAGATTCCTTTTACTGTGCAAATGGGCTACAGAGGACGACAGAAGGCTTAGTACGGCAGTCAGGGAAAATATGTTTATAAAACTGCAAGTGGGGGATGCATGGAAGACATACTTCTGATGCAACTCATATACATAAGTAGCATTTATAGATGTGGGAACTATCATGAAAATGGTTCTCACTAAAAAACACACTGGCACTGCCTCTGCCTTTTCTCTACTGTAGAACATCAGCTAATTTGCTGCACTACTATATTACAATGATAATTGTATGTTTAATTAGCCTCATTCCATCTCAGAGAGACAGAGAGAGAGAGACAGAGTGAGAGAAGAAAAGGAGGATGGTTGTTTTCTAACAATGCTTGTGACATATCATTGAACTGTTCTGTGAAATTCGTGCTCATACAAACTTGTTCAGAAAGTAATGTATGTCATTGTGAATAACATTTTCAAAATCTGATAAAACATAATATTGCAGTCAGACCAAAAGGCCATTCATCCTATAGTAGTTTAGCCCCACCCGCTTATGCTGAAGTTATAAGGGGTGTTTCAGTCAGCCTTTTTAAAATATAGGGAGGCCAATCAGGACAGACTTTATTTGTATATAACCATCTTAAAGGCATAGTAAAGTAAGCCTGTTTAGTTCTAAGGCATGAAGAGAGGTTGGTAAAGGGTCATGTAAAAATGAAATTATGAAATTATGGAGCTGAGGGGAAAATGAAATGCAAGGAAAATATCAGATAATGGCTGTAAAACATTTAGAACACTGTTAGTTCTCTTATAAAGTCACCATTCCAGAGGTTACAACAGCAACAATAATTGTATATGTTATTTAGACCATCTCCTAGAGAAAGAGAGAGGGAGAGAGAGTGAGAGAGAGAGAGTGAGAGAGAGAGAGAGAGAGTGAGAGAGAGAGAGAGAGAGAGAGAGAGAGAGAGAGTGAGAGAGAGAGAGAGAGAGAGAGTGAGAGAGAGAGAGAGAGAGAGTGTGTGAGAGAGAGAGTGAGAGAGAGTGAGAGAGAGAGAGAGAGAGAGAGAGAGTGAGAGAGAGAGAGAGTGAGAGAGAGAGAGAGAGTGTGAGAGAGAGAGAGTGAGAGAGAGAGAGAGAGAGAGAGAGAGAGAGAGAGAGAGAGAGAGAAAGAGAGATTCCTTAATGCCATGTGCTGTAGCTTTCTTGACCCTTAGCACACACATTTTTTTTAACATTCTTTAACTTTCATAAAGATATAAAGGTCATCATACAAATATTGGAATACATTGCTCATCAGATTAAATTAATGTAAAAAGTGCTTCTTACAACGCACACAAGAGCCTGAACATGCACACACACCAGGGGCGTAGCTACGGCTCCCCCTCTTGGAAGCTTCTGATTGAAAAAAAAAAAATCTCCAATGGCAATGAAAATATGAGATATCTAAGGTTGTTTGATAAGTTTTCTTACATTCTCTTGACTTGAAAATAAAAACTGACGAAACTCTCCTAACATCATCACAGTTTTTCAATAGAAGTTTCATTGTTTTTAGGGCTGCATTCCACCAGTGTTCATTCAAGAGGGACAAAAAGATGCTTTTTTTCAACTCCAACATATAAACACAGCACTAGCTTGCTCCACGGTTTCCTCTGAGGGCTTAGCAGAGCCATGCTATTTCCTATAGGCTACTTATCTAGTTACAGAGTGGTAGTACTTTCTTATGGCAAAGAAAACAATGTTTAGTACTGTAAACAAAAATTTACCATTGACATCTACTCCAAGTGCTCTAGGTAGCTCTGGTTAGGTAGCGTTTATGTGCCATGGTCAACATGCTATCAGTTGTCATAGTCATTAATGTTAGGCAGTTGAATGTAAAGTAAGCAATAATAATTTTTCCCTCATAAGATTATGGTAATAAGGAGGTTGCTTATTTGTTGGTTATCACCCTCATTAGCAATGAAAACTGAATTTAGTCCACTTTTTTCATAATAAAGCAATTTGATGTATTATGTAAACATGGCTAAATCCACACCATCCATAAATGGAAACTATGTTGCCAGTTTTGAATTCATTGATTTCTCTTATCATGCATCCACCTACTTAACCTAGACCAGTTTAGCCCCATGCATTCACACTGAAGTTATAAAGAAGGTCGCTGCCCTGTATGTTTTTTGAATGAGTTATGATACCCGGCAGCCAATCTGAACAGAGCTCATCTGTCTTATGTCATTCTTAAAGGCACACTATCAAGAGCAGCCCGTTTAATCCTAAACAAGAGATATTGTAAAATAGTCAAAAATAAATTATGACAGTTTATGGTACATAAACATCATAGTGGACCTCAAGGAAAGTAGTAAAATACAAGACAAAATGTATGATATGGCCCCTTTAATACCTACTAATGATTGCTGGCTCCCCTTAACTGAAATTCTGTCTACACCACTGACCCACATCCCAAGCCATATAAGATATAAGATATGAATTTCCTCTTATAATAAATTCAGACAGAAAACTAGATGCAGATTGGGGATTGGTGTAATTATTGTAATCAGTAATGGGGTATTTAATTTTGGTCTTCATCTTAATTGCATACACTAAATACAATATTTTGTCCTCTACCTAATCACCACTCAATTTGACCTCTAATTAACAATGTAACTTTCACAGTGTATTGTTTAATTGACTTTAATTTAATCATTTTAGTGTGTATTGAACAAGAAATTGAATGTGTTGTCAGCAGTTTAATAGGCCCTTCAACTTCTATCTCATTGTCAAATGGTGCTCGCTCTTTCTCTGCCTGCGTTCTTAAGCAGGCACTGGATGTTTAAACATGCATGTGACACTGATTAGAGCTCATTCTTAATTAACTTTGTGTGAGTGTGTGTGCGTGCATGCACACTGTGAAAGTCATGTCATTACAAGTAAAACATCTAGGCTGTAGGCAATTAATCCACATGAAATAAAAGTCTATAGCTAGCATTTTGCATCCTAGATCCATCCAGGATATTTCTAAGTGTTTACTTCTTTCTTGTAGTTTAATTAAAGGAAATTAACACAACATCCTTTGTGTTTATTGCTTGAATATTAATGTAAATCACTGTTGTTGGGAACAAAACTTCGTATCTCCAAAGTAGTAACTTTACAGGACAAAGAAAAACTTATTTTACTTTTAATGTAAGTCAGTGGAACCAGATGTTTTTCCAAGTCATTTTGGTCTGTTTCTTTTGGTCCATTCATCATGAAATTTATACACAATATATACAAACCAACAGATGTTTTCAAAAACTGACCAAAATGGAAATACAAGGTTTTCTTCTGACAGCAGTGATACATTAGTCTTAAATTCTGAGGGAAAAAGAGAGGCTGGAAAATGGTCATGTAGAAATACAATAAAATTTCACAAAAAATAAAAAACATCAAAAATGGAGATACAAGGTTTTGTTCCGGCAACAGCGATATGTGTTTGGGATGCATGACTCTGGCATCATTAGCAGAGATTAAACCAACCTAAAATAGCTACAGATTCTAGTGATATGGTGAAAATTCAGCTTATTTCACATAATGCGTGCAGGGGTATTTGGAGTGGTCTACTAAGAAAATCATTAATGTTACTGTGAATCAGAATTCCCAATTCTTTTTCAGTTCTTTGAAAATGAGCCAGTTGGCTGCAGCTGGATGTTGTCTTGCTCCTCTTCTCCTTTTTTGTGAAAAATATTGCTCTTGATTTTCTTTTTTGCTCCCTGTACCATTTCTAATCATTGTTGGTTGCCACCCTAATCATAAAGAACATGTAAACTGGGCTGCAGAGCCGTGCAGGACACAGCGAAAACGTTTGTGCTTGCAGCGACTGGTGAACAGTGGTGGCAATGTGTAAAGCCTGGTAATTAAAGTCACGCTACTCTTTCCTGCATTACACACTCCTCTGTGAACATGTCCCTCCAGCCAATCATGATTAAAAACACAAAGCCTGCAGAGTTGAAGAGCATTGAAGAGCATTGAAGAGCATTCTTAGCATTTTAACTCTTTTCATTGTCATTAGTTGACCCTGATAAAAAGTTGACCCTGACTCCCAGATGTGTTGGAGTCAAAGAATTGATTCTTCCCGTCACTAGTCTGTCATTTTAGTCAAACCACAGATAGAACAAACATTGAACCTCCTGTATAGTAGCAATAAAATGTAATTTGAGCCTCTTTAGGATGTCCCTCAGTTAAACTATGCGTTTTTCCTTCATTAATGTTGAGAGAAAATATAGTTGTTATGAAAACAAGCAACACATCCTCTAAAGAGAACAAACTTCTGCACATTTTAATGCACAATGACTGTTTGTTTGCTGAGTTTAAAACACACACACAAACACAAACATAGCCACTTATCCTTCTGAGTTGCGGGGTGTGCTGGAGCCTATCCCAGCATTCATTAGGCGGAAGGCAGGAAACACCCCAGACAGGCCGCCATTCCTGAGTTGAACATATTGGACAAAAATTAAACATAAAATGTAAAATGTGCCGTAGCTTTTGTACATGCCACGTTTTAGATTTATTTTTCAATATGTTGCATTTAGGAAATAAACAGTCATTGTGCATTAAAATGTGCAGAAATGTAATGTGTTCTCTGTAAAGTATGTCTTAACAAAACGAAGGCTATGTTAACAGGGAGTGCCCAAACTTTTGCATTCTACTGTGTTTTGCTAAAAATGTGTCTTTGTACTGTGTACAAACAAGTCAACATTTATAAAGCATTTAATTGTTTAAATTATTTAATTGAGGCACTTGAACACACACTGTTTTGATATCAAGCAGGTTGCAGTTGTGCTGTCAGTTTAATCTCCATGCAGTCGGTGTGAATTGTTTTGCACAGCAGGGTGTTCTCACCCCTCCCCTTTCACCCCTCATTGCTCACTAGAACCTCAACACAGAGGTCAAATTGTGTCCTAGTTAATCTGATAACAGAAAAGAATATTTGATCATATTAAGTAAAAATATCCTAGTCTATTTCCATTCTGCCAGCTAGATGGCCACTAGAGGGCCTGTGCAAAGAGGCTGCAGAGTTGAGTTAACTGTCATTAGGGACTCATAACATGGAAAAAAAAGCTATTTTTCAAAATCCAGCAAATTTACATGAAAGAGTTAAAGAATTCAGATTCCAGTTAATGGCTTCTATAGCTCTCTTTCTGTATTAATCAAAGCAGATGATGTGCATCAAAATCTTATTTCAGTGTTCCAAAGATAAATACTAAAGTTATTACCTGTCAGTTCAGTTGTTAGAAAAAACATCATTTAGCTATTTGCATCATTTCCTGACTAACACCTAGAAAAACCTTATGTAACTGTCCAATATCCAGCCAGATATTGTATATGCAATACTGTGCGTGTTTCAATTGCATACAGGGATATTTTTCAAAGTTTAGTCTTGGAAGGTGGTTGCTTTTTTGCTAACGACAGGGACTTGCAAACTATGACAATGCAAACTATTTGAACCATTCTTAGTTTATATAAGTACATAATAAAACTTTAGGCCTGCCAGTGGGCCCTGGCCATTTAAGGGTTTAATGGTTACATTTTTTATTTTATTATTTTTCAATTCATACAAAAAATTTTGTTTAATTCTGTGTTATGGCCACCACGGTCTTAAGATACATCTCAGTGGCTTTTATGAGTGAGCTTAAGAGCTGCTTTTGGAAAACTCAGGATGCTACAGGCAAAAACAAAGAACCCAGAATTAGGTCACATCTGTCTGTGGCTTTCACTGATCCTGCACAGTGGTGTGAAAATGGCTTTTAAATTATTCTTCTGAGGGCCTTCCAAAACTACCCCCACAAATATGGCCACATTCCTCGACTGACAGGCATTTTGAGCTCTCCTTTGAGCAATAGTTTGGTGCAAAATCCAATTTACACAAATTTCCTTTAATCCAGGGATGCACAACTCTGGTCCTAAAGGGCCGGTGTCCAGCACAGTTTGGTGACTTGCCTGTTCAACCACACCTGATTACACTTATCTGTTAATTGGCAGGTTTAGTGGGTGTGTTTCAGAAGGAAAACCTCTGAGCTGTGCTGGACACAAGCTCTCCAGGACCAGAGTTATTCATCCCTGCTTTAATCCAACTGTAGTCTAAAAACCAAGATATGCTCAGTGTCTGAAGTTTGCTTCGTTAGTTTTGCACTTGTTCATTTTTAAAGATGTTGTGCTCAAGGTGGATTTCTCTGAAAAAACATTTTAGGATGTAATGTAAAGAACTTAAATGTTACCAGTGGTTAAAGTGTCCAAATTCTCTTTGGGGCCACTGCATATCTTATAGCACCAGAAACCACATAAACAGTTCTATTTGAGTGAACTTCACAACTTAATGTGGTTTGAGGCAAGTGTGTGATATAAGCATACGTTTTGCACCATACTATTTTAGGAATGCTAAAATTGTTGGGGTATAAGTTTCTGTTACTTGTTAGCTACAATCACCTCGCAGCTCCAGCACACAAAACTAAAACAGCAATCGTCAGACACAAAACTGACTACTTTGGTGTCAGAATAAAATAAGATTTTTTTTTCATCAAACTGTCATTTAAAAATACACCATCAATATCTATTTTCAAGACAGCAAGTAACAGAACTAGCAGAGCCTTTTTAAAGTATCAATTTCTTATGTTCCATTTCACTTCTGTGTATTTCAGTCCAAAATGTTTCTTAGGCATTGCAAATACGGTTAGTGGTGCAATTTCTCCTTGACTGATTTCAGAGAAACAGCATTTCTCCTCTCTCAGTAAACGTGCTGATGAGCATCATTAAATGAGTGCTATGTCTCTACATTTAGAAGCAACAGAATAGCCAATTTCATCTAGCAATGTCATTTCACTCTCCACTGCCCATGAGTCAATTTCATTCTTTGGAACAATTACTTTGAATAGGTCTCTCTCTCTTTTTCTCTCTCTCTCTCTCTCTCTCTCTCTCTCTCTCTCTCTCTCTCTCTCTCTCAATTCCAATCATAACACTTAAATCAGATCAGGCCTCTCTTTGGTATGCTACTGTATTTTCTTTCTCCCTCAAAACAGACACACACCATAGCCTCTGTAACATTCCTTCAGCATGACGTGTCACGGACGGCTGCCCAGAGTTCTGTTTATATCTCTCCTCTTGTGTTTGTCCTCTAATTTAAAGCCACTGTGAAAATGTTAGCTGTGTTTTTCTTCTCCCTGGGCAAATAAATACCATGCATGACCCTGTATCTAAAAAGAATGGAAAGTTTATGTAGGAGTCAGTGAGAATTCTGTTAGTTGTGCTTACAAAGATGGTGCCACATGCATGATATACTCCTGATCTGTAAATGAATGACCAAACAGAGCGTGAATATGATTTATCACATAGAAGATATTCATACTGTTGCTGTCAAGTCATGTCAAGAGGGAAAGTCTTTCTTTAATACAATTTTGCTGCAATACAAAAGCTCCAAAGTTACTAGTGTCATTACATTAAAGGGCTCATTTCCTAGGAAAAGTCACTTATTCACTAGGCACAAGAGCCTCAGCTCTCCAAGGTGTAAGTCTCGAAACTCCAGGGTACGAATCAAAGTCAAGTCTCCAAGTCTCCAGGATGCCAGTCTGAGTCGAGTCTCGAGTCTCCAAGATGCAAATCGGAGTCAAATACCAAGTCTCGAGGGCGTAAGTCTAAGCCAAATCTCAAGTCTTTAGGGTGTGAGTCCATGTCAAGACCGCAGGGTGTAAACCTGAGTCAAGTCTCGAGTCTCCAGGGTGCGAGACCAAGTCGGGTCTTGAGTACCTAGCGTCTGAATCCGAGTCGAATCTCAAGTCTGCAGGGTGCGAGTCTGAGTTGAGTATTCAGGTTGTGAGTCCAAGTTGAATCTTGAGTATTTAGTAGAGAACGTCAGTCTCTTTATTAGCTGTCCAGTTCCATATTGCTTTGAGTAATGAAGGCAAAACAACTTGAAACAGTTAGTTAACCTGTAGTTTGTAAGTATGCACAACAGCTAATCAATGGAATGTGATCTGTAACTCATTAAAACTTCAGCTAGATTAGCTAACCACTTTGGCTAAATTAGCTATTGTTAATTTAACAGCTCATTGACTGAATATAACATCAGTGCTTAGTTTTGTCCTTCAAACTGAAGGTGTTTCTAGAATGAATGGTTTGTTGTTTGAAGCCATATCAAATCTGCCATCAATGTAAGGAGAATGGCATTATAGTAATTACTGCTGTTCACTTTTCCTGATTTCTGCCTCCAGGCTGTGGACACAATGATACAGGGGAGCTTTTCCTATAGTCTCCCAGGCCAGACCGAGTTTAACTTCACTACCGCTCTGGGATAATGCCTACATTTTTGACACATTCAATTTCCAAAAAGGATGAGTTGGATTGGAATGTTGATGAAGTACTTGGTATTTATTGTAAATATTTTAATTATTAGTTTATTATAAAACAATTAAAAAAAAACTGTCACATTTTGCTCCAGGATAATGAAGTTACACTACAGTTACCAAGGTAATAGTTAGTGCAATTGACCATGATACCCACAATTAAATGCCTTCAAACCCATCCAACACTGTGCATGAACACAGTAAAACTAAAAGGCAAACTCTCACATAGTCTTAATTCAGTCACTTGTATTCATGCTTTTCTATTATTCTGGCTGAAGTTTCACAAGTCTTAAGTCATAACTCAAGGAAAAATGCTTTGCTAACTGAAGTTGCCCATTCATGATGAAGTTAAGGGGAGTGTTTCAGCCTGTACTGCTTTTGGATAAAGCATAATGAAGAGAACCAATCAAACCTTGTATCTCCAAAATATCAAATTTACTGGAAACAGAAAAAAACAACTTTAGTTTTACTGTAAGTGAAGAGAAACAGTCTTTTTTTGGGCCTTTTTTTTCTTTTGGTCCTTTCTTTATGAAATTTACACACAATGTAAAATACAACAGGCATTTTCAAATTATGTCAAAAACTGACCAAAATGGAGATACAAGGTTTTCTTCCGACAGCAGTTGGAATTAGTCTTAAATTCTGAGGGGAAAAAGACAATAAACTTAGTCTTGGTACATAAAGTCATGAGTGGACCAGATAAAAAAAAGAAAAGAAAAATGTAGGATTGAGGCCCTTTAACATGCATTAAAGTTGAAATGTTTCTTTTCTCTCCTGTAAACTCACAATTTCAGAGATTTATGTTTGTTATGACAGAAATGATATAAAGCTCAGAATGACCAACCTGCTCAAAACCAATGTTCACTCGAAAGTCTAAAGAGATAAGGGTTATCTCGGTGGTAACGCTACAGCACACATAAATCATTTCCCTTTGGTGAGTGGGTGAGGGGGGGGTTGCATTGAGTTACCCTGCTCTTGAGAAGCTAAGGAGGTTAATAAGAGCAAGAGAGAAAGAGAGAGAGAGAGAGAGAAAGAGAGAGTGAGTGAGTGTCAGAGAAATTTCTCTATAATTAATCATTTTACAAACCACTAAATATAGTTATTTATATCTTAAAAACTGAATTAGGCAGTCTACGGAATTCCTTTCAAACATGGTCAATGTCAAACATTTTCTTGCACATAAATTGTGACCTAGAATGTTTCATGTTCATTTTCTCTCTCTTCTTTGTTTAAAGTGATTGAAAATTCTAAAATGTTCTATTATTTTCTGGTTTAAATGGGAAAAAAATCCCATATTTTCAGGCTGGTATCAGACTTTTTTACAACACATATATTAGTGCCATATTTCACTAGTATCAAACAATGACGAAAACTACACTAGCAAAAAGGGCTCTATACAGTACCCAAAAAGTGTTAGTTGAGGAGCAGAACCCTTTTTGGTGCTACATAGCGCCATTTTAATAAACAACAAAAACCATTTAACTACACTCTTGAAAGGGATGGTTCTTCAATGGTTCTTTAGTAAAGATAACAGTTCTGTATAGAACCATAAATACCCATAAAAAGTGGTTCTTTGCATGGTGAAATGGTTCTAAGATTGGTGGTGAGTGTGTTATACATGGTTCTATATCACACCAAAAAAGTATCCTTTTACTGTTACAACAGAAGAGGGGTTCACAAGGGTTCATCATAACAATAAAAGAACTCTTCTTGGTGCTTAGAACCTGTTTCAAAAAAGGTTCTGTATATTCTCCATCAATCTGATTAGGTTCACCATGAAAAGGGCTTTATGTAGCACCAAAAAGACTTCTTCTATTATTGTGATAAACCCTTGTGAACCCCTCTTTCTATTGTAACAGTAGAAGGACCATATTTGTATAACCCAAGTCAAATGACGTTTTGTTTATTTTCTAAGTGAAAGTCATTTACAACATCCTGTATGGGGAACAAACTTGAATATGGTATTTTTCAGCAGATTTTAGCAAATGACTTCTATTTATTTGTTGAGTTGAACATACTCAAAAAAATTATATATATTTTATGTTTGAATGTGTGTTTATTTTCACAAAATCAATAAAACATGTCATTTGACCATGGCTGCCCAAACTGAGATATGACTTAATATGACTGAGTATAATAAATAAACCACTGTCTTTCCTAAAGCACCATTGAAGAACCACTTTCAAAGAGTTTACATTTAAAAAAGGAAATCACCTAAAGCATTTGCAGAAATAGCAGAAATAAGACTATTCATCATACATTTACTTCCCATGAACTTCACTGTGTTCTGTATGCTTGATTTGGTCCATTTCATTACTGGCAAAAAAGGTTCCAATTTCCTGTGTATTGTGTCGCTACTGCAATATTTCTATTTGTACCGCCAGACAGCAATACAAATAGATGAAGCACACCAACATGACATGTTCTACTCTTCAATTACTTTGCTGGCCCAAACCACGTGGGTTAAAAGGCAACAAACCATAACTTTTCCTGACGTTTCCTTCCCCTCCGGTGACCGTTGATGGATTTTCCCTGACAAAGCATTCATTATCTCGCAGAACAGAGAGCACTAAAATCTCTCTCTTTCTCCCTCTCTCTTTCTCTCTCTCTCTCGCCTCTGTTGAAATCAAGATGAACTCTACATTCCCAGCTTCACAGTTACATATTTTTAGACTAATAGCAAAGGCTGCATAATCCTGAAAAATCCCACAGTATTGCTACCATGAGCCATGCTAATATTTTGTTGCCAGTATACAGAAATGGCAATTGGAATCAACTGTTAAGTACCAGTGTCACTTTATCTAGGTCAGTTCATGGGGAAATGTCCCTCTGTATGAAAATGTCTGGATCCTATTAGTTTCAGTTCCAGCTGGCATGAGTTCTGTCAGCAGCAATATCAGGAAACAACTCAATCTTACTTTCAAACTGACTGAAAGGTGATTGGTTCTGTTCACATCAGGAAAACTGTTAGAATGAGAGCTCAGCGTCATAATGCCCGTCAGTCAGTTTCAGGTCCAGCCTGTATGGTTACGTGATTTGCTGTAATGGAATAACAGACTTGAATTTCAAATATCGTCTTGCTTCACTTCCTCCAGTGAGGAGTGAGGAGTGAGAAGTGATGCCTGTTTGGGGTTAGGATTTCCTTTAATCACTCTTAATTGTCTTCATTCGGATTACAACAACAATACATTGTATGTCCAGCCAGTAATGAATTACATTCATATTAAAAGATGTGGTGTTCTACATTTTTGATTTGTACACTTGTGTCGGTAATAACAATAAAACGTTACTTTTACCTGACCATTTTCTGACCTCTCTTTTTACCCTCAGAATTTAACAGGCTGTTTTTTGTTAATGACATACGTTCTGACTGTCCTGTATTGTGCATCATTTGAACAACAGTCCAGACTGAAACATTCCTTATACCTTGTCTGGTAAGAATGGGTGAAGCTAAATTGATGTAGTCTGAATGTCTGTTCTAGACATTGTTAGTTAAAACATTTAGAGTTCTATCACTTTAATATGTGTTTGTGTATGGGGATTTGGAGACCTCTCTGGTGGAAATGTGTAATTGCATGCCATGTGCACAAGAACATTTTGTGCTTTGAGCCCCTTCCCTTACAGATGAAATGTGAGCTCGATTAAAGAATATTCAAAAAGAAATCAGTCCAAACTTGGGGAAGAGTGTTATTTTCGGGAATGTAAGTGCATCTTCTACTACTGTCAATAATGTTGATTTTCCTTTTAAGTTAAGTGATACTTTTTTAATACCACAACCAGGGAAATTCCGCATTTAACCCATCCGTGAAGTGAAACACCACATACACACTAGTGAACACACACACTAGGGGGCAGTGAGCACACTTGCCCGGAGTGGTGGGCAGCCCTATCCACGGCGCCCGGGGAGCAGCTGGGGGTTAGGTGTCTTGCTCAAGTACACCTCAGTCATGGACTGCTGGTGCTGGGGATCAAAATGGCAACCTTCTGGTCACAGGGCCAGTTCCCTAACCTCCAGCCCATGACTGCCCCCAAATTTAATTTGAGACATACACATCAAGCCAAACCTTCTTTTTAGCCTGTGCAAGTGATGTTATCACAAAATTAATGCAAAAAACAGTCCAAAAAACTCCCACAAAACCCAACTCATCACCAATGACTTTAAAACTATTATTTCAGGCTTTACAGAGTGTTTTACCCATTGGGACATTAGAACTTGCTTTAAGATTCAGGTATTTGAATACACACACTGTCTAAGCCACTTCCCCTCCTGGGAGGTACTGGGTCCTATCCCAGCACTCATTGGATGGAAGGCAGGAAACACCCAGGACAGGCCAACAGTCCATCACAAGGCAGGCACACAGACAAACACATTCACACCTAGGGACAATTTACCATCTCTATTTCACCTGACTTTATGTCTTTAAACTGTGGGACGATACCCATAGAGGCAGAACATGCAAACACAGAGAGGACCCTGGTCAGGGAGTTGAACCTAAGCCCTTCTTGTTATGAGGCGACAGTGCTACCCACTGCACTGCCTGATATTTGAACAGCAACAATGAAATAGATTAAATTACATAGGCACAGATTATGATGTAGAACCAAATGACTTTGCACTGACAAACAAAACACTGAGTCACACAGACACTGATTACACAATAAACAAGACAGTTGATTAAGAGGAGGTGGAGTGAATGTGACACTAACCACATGCAACTGATCTACTGACTTTCAATGTTATTACTGCTGTTTATATTCAGATTCATTTGTGAGGAATTACGTTGTGCATCTTTCTGGTATCTTAACTCCTTAAATGCAAGGGCCCACCAGCAAGCCCAAAGTTTTATTACACACATAACCTGTGAAATGTTCAGTTTGCACTGAAGTTTCCCTGTAGTTACTAGGTAATAAGCTGTAATATGCAATAAACAGGTGTTAAACTATACTGCTTGATAGTATGGCAATAACTCAAGTTCATGGGCACTGTTTTGGATATTGTAGTAATAATTCACCGGAATAAAAAAATAAAAAGTTTCACAAGATCCCTATCTATCTTCAATGCAATTTTGTTGTTGCTATTCTACTGCTTGTCCATTGGGCCGTAGTGTATCCAGTAGACGTGGTGTATTCACTGCACACAATCATTCTCCATCCCTGGATTGCTCCCATCCATCCAGACCAATTCAGCTCCATCTGACAGGTGGCATTAGTATTCTGGTCATGCCTCCGCAGCATGGAGCCCTGGCTGTAATCAGAAAGCTCCCTGAAAGCTTTTCGCTCCGGACGAAGAGCCTGATCCATCCACTCTGCACGGCAGATGAATAAAAGAGTTTAGCCTGCGGCCATTATGAGAGTGTAAACCCAGAGAGCATTCCTGCAGGTGACTGGGACAATGAGAGGAAAAGGAAAGAGAGAGAGAGTTAAGGAGTTAAAGGAGGCCTACAGAAGTTCGCATTGTGTTCAATACATGAATAACTCAGGTTCGACAGTTTCTGTTGTGGAAACACAACAGGGAGGAAACCACAGTCAAACACAATGGTCAGGTTTATTTGATCAAAGTACACATTGCCAGGATTCTCAGTTTTCCAACACCAGTCCTGGACACCCTGTGCTATGCTTTCCCTACAACTGAGCAGTAGCAATAGCTAATAATAAAATCTTTCTGGAAAAAAAACAATATACTGAGATATAGTGTGATAATGTTTTGAAATGAAAGATTAATGTAGTAAATAAATATTATAAATATGTAACAATATTGTTAATATTGTTGTAAATTATACTGCTCACTCCCCAGGCCACGAAGTCCATATATGGGATCTATGCTGCAAAAGCAGTCCATTTTGAGGTCATTATTTCTGTGATGTCATGAAAAACCAAAACATCTACATTTATACATATTTGCCAGTTCAGCTCATAGCAGTTTAGCTCTGCCCACCTACACTGGCCTTCCGTGGTTTTCATTCAGAAACATCTCTGGCTTCACATTTTGTTAATGGAGATGTTACTTCGAGGCAGATGTTTAAGGCTGTTTCTGCTGGCTAGTTTGGAGGTTTCAGATAACTAATCGATAATTTGCTGCACTTTGATACACTTGGGTTTTAGAGACTAACATAGGAGTAAAGTTATGAGTAGGCAAGCACTAAGTAAAGTAATTCTATGTACAGTTTAGGAGACATAATTAGTATTTTGTAAAGGATTATATATATTACACACACACACACACACACACACCCACACACACACATATAACAAAACGTGACAGTCAAGATGCACATGCATGTGAACACAACTTCTATTTATTTGCTGAGATTAACATAAAAACATAGAACATGAAATGTGCCACTGGCCACTATTTATGTTTTATTTTGTCTGCAAAATTTTAATTTCAGTAACTGTGCCTTAAAATGTCCAAAGTGTATTCTCTGTAAAGGATGTGTTAACATAGTTTCAACGAAACATGTAATTGGACAAAGTGTGCCCAAACTTTTGCACACACAATATCCCAAATACACACTCCATATCTACACAATCCATTTATAACAACCCCATTTCCAAAATAAAGTTGGGACACTGCGCAAAATGTAAATAAAAACAAAATGCACATAATTTAAAGTCTGTGTTTCATTGAAAATAGTCCAAAGACAACATATCAAATGTTTTTAGTGGTGACAGGTCTGGACTGCAGGCAGGCCAGTTTAGCACAGGGACTCTTTTAATACAGAGCCATGCTGTTGTAATACATGCAGAATGTAGTTTATCATTGTCTTCCTGAAATAAGCAAAGCCTTCCCTGAAAAACACGTCGTCTGGATGGCAGCGTACGTTGCCAAAACATGTATATATCATTCAGTATTAATGATGCTTTCACAGATGTGCCAGTCACCCATGCCTTGTTCATTAATGCACCCCTACACCATCATGAACACTGGCTTTTGAACTGTACACTGATAACAAGCTGAGTGGTCCTTAGCGTGGAGGACACAATATCAATGATTTCCAAATCAAATTTCAAATGTTGATTTATCAGACCACAGGACCCTTTTCCACTTCCCCTCAGTCCATTTTAAATGAACTCAGGCCCAGCATTGGTGGCAGCATTTCTGGAACCTGTTTATATGTGGTATGCTCTTTTGTTTTAGAGTTTTCATTTATTTAACTGTTGTCATAGAAAGTGTTTTTCAGAGGTTTTTCTGAGCCCATGCAGTGATTTCCACTACAGAATCATGTCTGTTTTTAATGCAGTGCTGTCCGAGGACCCAAAGATCACATCCAGCCAATACTGGTTTTTGGCCTTGTCCCTTTCATACAGAGATTTCTCCCGATTCCCTAAGTATTTTAATGATATTAAGTGCCATAGATGATTAAAAACAAGTGTTCTTTGCTATTTTACATTAAGAAACATTATTTTTGAATTATTATACTATTGGCCCATACAGTCTTTCACCCCTCCTCATCTTTCTTCTGAAAGACTCACCTCTCTGAGATGCTCTTTGTATACACAGTCATGTTACTGACCTGTTGCCAATTAACAACCAGGTGTTTTTTAGCATTACACAACTTTACCAGCCCTTTTTTGCCCCTCATCCCAAGTTTTTTGGAAGGTGTTGTATAGCATCAATTTCCAAATGAGTGTATATATTTCAGAAACCAATAAAATTGAGCCGTTTCTATATTTTATATTTGCCTTGGACTATTTTCAGTGAAACATAGGGTTTACATGATTTGCATATCACTGCATTTTGTTTTATTTACATTCCACTTTTTTGGAAATGGGGTTGTAATTACTTTATACTTTCAGTACTCACACTGTATTATGAAGTAACGCTACTTTACTGTATTTCTAAATATAGTCAATTGATGTACACTGTAAAAGTGGCTCATCAGACCCTACAAAATGCATCATGTAGAATAAAGCAACTTAACTAGTTTTATTCAACTTAAAAAGTTGCTTTGATTGAAAGAATGCAAAGTATTTATTCAGGTTCAATAAAACTAGTCAATTTACTTGTTACCACATGAAGTAACTTTAAGTAGATGTAATGAGCCTAATGTACTAATGTACAGCTTAGATGTGCTCTAACACAACGAATCTATTTAGCGAGATATTCAAATATTTAGCATAGTGTTGCATAACAGAGAGTATTCATGCTATTTTACTCCCATATATGTCACAGTACAGCAGTTACATGTCATTAAGACTACAAACACTGCTGTAAACAAGTATCTATTAAATATACAACATGTATTATTTATTTAAAAGTATATTTGGAACAGGAATGACATGAAGAAAGTAAAAAAAACTTGTAAGCCATGACCTATAGACAAGCAAACAAATGTAAATTTACATACAACGTTTTAGATTCTTTGGCAAGAGGCCTGACCTGTTTCTCTCAGAATGCTCCAATTTTACAACAATCTTCCCTATAAAAGGAATATATTAATTCTTTACAGTGTTTAAACCCTTACAACTTGCACTGAAACCCACACTTAATTTCCTCACCTAATAACCACATAACTTACATACTAGTGTCATTGTAGTTACAATTACTTCATTTACTCAATATAATACTTACTATACAACAAATATATAGTACATATATAGTATATATATATGCTATTTTACATTAATATATTTTATACTTAAAAGTTAGAGATACCCAAGGTAAAATATTACTCCAGTAGTAAAAATAGAAGTCCTCCCTTCAGACCTCCACTTGAGTAAAAGTACAAAAGTTTTTGCCTTCAAATGTACATAAGTATCAAAAGTAAAAGTACTAAAAGATGAATTATGACTGTCATTTTTGTAACAAGAGTCTTGCTTCATTAACTCATTTTAGGTGAAAATACTCGTGTCACTCTGGTAAACCAATCGTTTTAATAGAATGTCATTAATTAGTCTGTCACTGATGTCTATTAAAATGATCAGAAACACAAAACACTGAAGGCAAACAATCTCCATTAGGTAGAACTGACTGGCTATTAAATAGCTTTTTGCAAACAAGCAACGTTTCAGGTTAAGATTTATTTGCTAGGATTTATGGATGGATAGATGGATGGATGGCTATCCAATGTAATGCTTTCTGAACACAATTCTCAGTCTCCTGGATCCCCTAAGTGACATTGCGCCTAAGTGCCTTCCCCTCCTCTCCCTCTTTATTGTCAGCCCTATTCATGGTTGTAATGAATTCAAATGGCCTGCTTTTGCATATATGGACAAACAATTTAACAGTGTAACAGTTGAATAACATAACTGCCGGACTCTGCTGCCCTGCCCTGTCCTCAGTTTGTCACTGATGCCAAGTTCCATTCTTCCATGGCACCTCTGCAGTTCTTTGACTGTGGCTGATGAAATGAATGTTCAACATATCATAACTGTAATTATTTTCATAACTGCTATTTATACAAGTTTCTCTATTCTAATGATGCACACTAAAGATACTTACATGCTAATAGTTTCCACTTAAGCAGAACCTATCAATCAATATACAACACTAACATGTCAAGTTTATTTATATGAACATTCTTTTTTAGACTATATGCATTTAAAATGAAAGGCAAATGTTCATGTGGTTATTTTTTCATTCTTGCTTATTGTAACTGGTAGGGAAGTTCCCATAATAAACAGAACATTTAACCACGATATACACTGTCAGAAAAAAGGCATTGTCAAGGTACATTTTTGGCTCATCAAGGTACAAATAATGTACTTGTACCCTCAAAAGAACAACAGGGGTCTGACCCAATTATGTAGCACAAATGAGTTTTAAAAGGTAAACTACTTTCGTTTTCCCGGGGGAAAGTTTAATACATGTACCTTTTCATGACCTAATGTTTTAAAATAGAAAAATCAAATTAAAAGCCTGGAGTGAAGACAGGGTATATCAGGTCAATGTAACTTTAAAACATAACTGCAATGGAATATGGTACAAGTATGTCCCTTAACTAAAGATACCAAGGACGTATCCTTGAGGATACCAGTGACAATTTATTTACCTGAGAATATCTAGAACAGCCAAATGCTATTATTTTTATCGTCTTATGATGTGGGTTCTTTAAGGTTCTACAAAGTCATGAACAGTGAAGGTCATGCTGAATTATAATACTTGAATTATTTTCACTTTTCATTTTCACTTTCAGGTGAGTGAAAATGGAACAGGTTATCTGTTTCATTCCTGATGTAACCCTCCAAAGCAAAACTCCATTCCATCCTATCAGAACAAAAGGAGTTTGTTTATATCAGGTATAGAGTTCATAATGATCTAAATTACCAGGTATACAAAAAGCCATCAGGGGTTATTACAAACTGCCACACTGCCCGGCATATTTGGATGTGGATGGTTTTCCTCATAACAAAGGGGGTGCTAATGCAATAACACAGGGAGTAATGACTGTTAGTCATTAGAGATGCTATCCTTCTGTTGGACTCCACTGAGACTGCAATCAGCGCAACATTACACAAATATAAACACATTATCCCTCATTATAGAGCAAAGCCAGCTCTCTGACTCCATCACATACACACGCACACATACACACACACACACACACACACATACATAGTGGACTTAATCCAGCTGGTTGCCATGGATTCACTGGGGAAGGAGAGAGAAAACTGAGAGAATGCATGAATAAAACAGATATGGAGTGTGGATTTGGGATATTGTGTGTGTATAAATGTGTGTGGACCAGAGAAATGTGTGGTTCTGACTCTCAACTATATAGAGTCGTATGCAAAAGTTTGGGCGCACTTTGTCCAATTACATGTTTCGTTGAAACTATGTTAACACATCCTTTACAGAGAATACACTTTGGACATTTAAAGGCACAGTTACTGAAGTTACGAAAAATTTTGCGGACAAAATAAAACAAATAGTGGCCAGTGGCACGTTTCATGTTCTATGTTTTTTATGTTAAACTCAGCAAATAAATAGAAATGTGTTCGCATGCATGTGCATCTTGACTGTCACGTTTTGTTATAGGTGCGTGTCTGTGTGTGTGTGTGTGTGTGTGTGTGTTTGTTCTTGTCTTGCATCCACAGTGTCAATGCCAGCATATGCTTCCCTGATGTCCTTGTTTTTCCTGAGCTGCAGCACATGCTTCATGAAATTTGAGGTGATCTAAAGGGACGTGGGTAATGTAGTTTTAGAGCCTGAGGCCACAGCCTTACTCCTGAACCTAGTCGCATCCACTCAGACTAAAGTAACACTGATTCCGGAGGTCATCCAGGTCAAGGGTACTAAAACAGACCAGGTCAATGTGATCAGAGCGTTCCAGACAGTGCCACCATTTTGGACGATGGTGAACAGAGTCTGTGTGCCTGACCAGTGCATGTCCAACCCACATAAACATATCTGACACTGGGGACTTCAGTAGCCTCAAGACGTGTCTGTGCATGGAGAGTATCTAAATGCCAAATCATATGCTAATTCTAATAAAGTCATCTGCTGCCTTTCTTATTTGTTACTCTGCTGGAAGTGCTTAGATGAACTGCTTGTTGATCCAGTGTTCATTGCCTGCATTTTGCAGTTCTATTATGAAAATAATATAGAGGGGGGGGTTGGGGGGTGCAAAGCCCTTGTAGTTTTTGAAAGTTCCTCCCACTTTCAAGATACATCAGAAGTGGATTTAAACCGGCAAACTACTTGTTAAATATTAAATTGAATTAGAGGAACCGATTGTACAATATACACACTTTTCATGTTATCCCAAAAGTAGTCAAATAACCAAGTCATGACTGGTTCAGACAGCAGCAATATGCTTTTACAATACTTCCAAGGTACTATTTAGGCAAAACCTGCTCTTGATATCAAGAAAGACATTATGATGAAGAGGTAGTGTGTTACAAAACATGCCCAAAGAATTAGTTGGAAAATTACCAAGTTACATGGGAAATTGTCTCCAAACTTTTGACAGGGAGTGTATTTTCAGTTACTCTTTAAAATAAGGTCATGGAATTTCAACCACAATTCACAAAATCTAGAACACTGGATAGATTCCCAAAGCTCTAGAACCTTAGGGAAGTCCTGGGTTGTCTCCTCAGCAGCAGCACTGCCAGCCGCTACAGCGAGCAATTAGAAGAGACACATGATAATAATGTGCAAACATCTTTGTTTAAGAGCCTTGGCTGGGCTCGGCCATATTTTCCCCTGAACAAGCACTCCAAGAGCAGAGCCCAGAGCAGCGAGTATAACCAAACATCACTAATCCCTTAATTACTGTGCCATCAGAGCCCAGTAAAACCCTGATTAGGAACAGCTGCTGGCTTCTTTTGCCTTTTCCCCCCTCTTTCACCAAAGTACTGTAGCACTTGTTAATGCCGAGAGCAGAGGAGTGGAGGAGTGCAGAACGGAAGAGTGATTGATTGACACAGAGAGATGGAGAGACGAGTGACTGAGCACTACAGACAGCCAGATAGAAAACAGATTGCTGAAGAAATAAGAAAAGGACAAATAAATAAAGTCAGAGAGGCAGCCAGAAAGAGAGTGTCTCCTGCCTATTTGTAGTGTTGGGACAGTGCATGAGAGACTTCTTAACACTCTGAGGTGGAATACTGAGGTTGCACTATCTGAAATTTTTCTCATAACTGTCTCATACTACAGACTGCTTTGGGTTGCACTTATGGAAACTAACATGAATGCATATCATTTATGACCTTCTGAATAAAAAAAACTAGAAATGAACAGAATATTAAGAATAAAGCAGAAGAGAATAGAATAGAACAAAACAGAATAGCAAAGAAAACCAAGTAGAGTAAAATAAACTGAATAAAATAGAATACATAAAATATAGAATAGAAATGAAATAGAACATATAAAATATGGAATAGAACATATAAAATATGGAATAGAACAGAATTGATTAGGATAAAAAATCAAATAACAGATGATAACAGAATAGAATCAAATAGAAAACAGAATATATTACAATTACAACCCCACTTCCAATGAAGTTGGGACGTTGTGCAAAACATAAATAAAAACAGAATACAATGATTTGCAAATCCTTTTCAATCTATATTCAATTGAATACACAACAAAGAGAATATGTTTAATGTTCAAACGGATAAACTTTATTGTTTTTTGCAAATATTCACTCATTTTAAATTTGATGCCTGCAACACGTTCCAAAGAAGTTGGGACAGGGGCAACAGAGGACTGGGAAAGTTGAGGAATGCTCAAAAAACACCTGTTTGGAACATTCCACAGGTGAACAGCTTAATTGGAAACAGGTGAGTGTCATGATTGGGTATAAAGAGAGCATCCCTGAAAGGCTCAGTCATTCACAAGCAAGGATGGGGCGAGGTTCACCACTTTGTGAAGAACATTGTTGAGAACAATGTTTCTCAACGTGCAAATGCAAGGAATTTAGGGATTTCATCATCTACAGCCCATAATATCATCAAAAGATTCAGAGAATCTAGAGAAATCTCTGCAAGTAAGCGGCAAGGCAGAAAACCAACATTGAATGCCCGTGACCTTCGATCCCTCAGGCGGCACTGCATTAAAAACCGACATCATTCTGTAACGGATATTATCACATGGGCTCAGGAACACTTCAGAAAACCACTGTCAGTAAACACAGTTCGTCGCTCCATCTACAAGTGCAAGTTAAAACTCTACCATGCAAAGCTAAAGCCATATATCATCAACACCCAGAAACGCTGCCGGCTTCTCTGGGCCCGAGCTCATCTGAGATGGACTGACGCAAAGTGGAAAAGTGTCCTGTGGTCTGACGAGTCCACATTTCAAATTGGTTTTGGAAATCATGGACGTCGTGTCCTCCGGGCCAAAGAGGAAAAGGACTGTCCGGATTGTTATCAGCGCAAAGTTCAAAAGCCAGCATCTCTGATGGTATAGGGGTGTGTTAGTGCCCATGGCATGGGTAACTTGCACATCTGTGAAGGCACCGTTAATGCTGAAAGGTACATACAGGGTTTGGAGCAACATATGCCGCCATCCAAGCAACGTCTTTTTCAGGGACATCCCTGCTTATTTGAGCAAGACAATGCCAAGCCACATTCTGCACGTGTTACAACAGCGTGGCTTCGTAGTAAAAGAGTGCGGGTACTAGACTGGCCTGCCTGCAGTCCAGACCTGTCTCCCATTAAAAATGTGTGGAACATTATGAAGTGCAAAATACGACAACGGAAACCCCGGACTGTTGAACAACTGAAGTTGTACATCAAGCAAGAATGGGAAAGAATTCCACCTTCAAAGCTTCAACAATTAGTGTCCTCAGTTCCCAAACGCTTATTCAGTGTTGTTAAAAGGAAAGGTGATGTAACACAGTGGTAAACATGCCCCTGTCCCAACTTCTTTGGAACGTGTTGCAGGCATCAAATTAAAAATGAGTGAATATTTGCAAAAAACAATAAAGTTTGTCCATTTGAACATTAAATATCTTTTCTTTGTAGTGTATTCAATTGAATATAGGTTGAAAAGGATTTGCAAATCATCGTATTCTGTTTTTTATTTATGTTTTACATAACGTCCCAACTTCACTGGAATTGGGGTTGTACATAAAACACAGAATAGAATGGAATAGAACAGCTCAGAACAGAGCTGAGTAAAACTGAATAGAATAGAATAGAATAGAATCGTACACTCAGAGCGAGTTTTAGTTTAGTAGAGAAAGAGCAGAACACGCTTCACTTTTCTTCCGCATTAGTTTTTGCTTCACACTCTGATGCCTAGTTCTGCTATGACTCATAGCTTTCCATCTCATTTAAACAGACCATAGCTGACATGTTGCTCCAGACCACTTCTGCTGTGCTCCCCAAACACACACACATACATACACACACACACACACACACACATACACATACACTACACTCACAGCTCAGAGCAGGACATGCACAACAGACAGTGGTGCTGAGATCTGACTGTCAATGAATATAAGTAATCAAAAAGGCAATAAACATTCAGAAGTGGGGGAAATGCATGACTGTGAATTACGGGTGTGAATAGATTTCTCTCTGTTTTGATTGCCTGTGTATGTGTGACCCTCAAGCTACAGCTGCAATTACTTTATATCAAAAGAAGCTAGAAGAAAACATTTGTTGTTTACTCTTTAGAATATAAGGCGCAACCAATATCATAATTCTTCTGCTGTTTTCTTATTAAGTGTTAGAGCTACACATAACAGTTATTATGTAACTATACATACTGTTGCTGTCGGAACAAAACTTCATATCCCCATAAAGGCAACTTTACAGGAAAAGGAAAAAACCTCCTTCACTCTTAATGGAAGATAACAGAACAAGATCTGCTGCTGTGTGAAGCAACGCAACCTTGGCCTGGTGACTATGTTACAGGTGAAAATGGCTGATTTTCAGAGCAGAGCTTTAGCATTGTAGACTGTTTATTTATGGTGGAAAAGGACAGCAGAATGCGGAATGAGTTCATCTGAAATTCAACAACAAAAGTCAATGGCAATAGTTTGGAAAACTGAACTCTTCATGGTACATTCCACTGTATTCTGAGGAAAGCTTCCACTTGTGGTGCCAGAACTTTCTGTTGGGGTACTATTGAAAATAACGGTACATTTTGTTTGCCATCACTCATTGATCATAAACACGTAGATGCAGCATTAATCCAAGTCAATATGGGGAAATTGTATTGTTCTATTTGCCATGTAACCAAGACACAGTGTAAAAGCTCCTTTGCATATTTAAATTATCAAAAAAATGAAATACATACAAAATTAAGATAAAAGCAGTCTATTACACAAAAGCCTCCAACACTTAGCGTAATATCAAACCAATGGGTGACAATCTGTGTCCTTCCAACAAAAGATGCTCCCAAAGGAGTCACTGGCATTATGTTCCCCTTCAAAGAGACACTAACAGTCACACATTTCTTCCTCATGTGAATCAAAAAATGGCTGCAGGAGATATTTCTGAGGAAACATGCAAGATAACACACTTGTGTGATGAAGGGGAAAGTCAGAAAAGGAAAAAATGAGAAAAATATGTTTTCAAAACTAAATTAATTAAAGGATTTTAACTACATGATGCAGAAAAAATGGGACTCCTAACAACTGTGCAAGACCTGGTAGACCATCAAACCTGCCACTGTCAGTTTCCACTGTGAGTTACCACAAATCAACACTGCAGGTTTGAAGGGATGTGTAGCTGTCAAGATTCTGTTATTGAAAAAAAGGAAACAGCAAAACTCGACATGTAAGATGTGGAGTAAGGTATTATGGACTAATGAGTCCAATATTTTGATTGTGAGAAGCAGAAATGTAACTTCTAAGGCTGAACAGTGGAGATGTGGAAACAACTCCCTGCAGATTTATTTAACACAAAGCAAAAGAAAATGAATGACTAATTTGACTGAAAACTCAACAAATGATTGAGTGGTCTCTGTGGATAGACTTTACTCCACAACATATTTTGTATTGATATATTTAAAGGGATATTTATGTGTGATGTATACCCGGCAACACTAACCCGATCACTTCAAGCAGTATATTATCACATATTCCTGAGACATGACACTGTTTTCTCAAAGTGCATCTTATCCTGAATCGCCTCTGGCACTTCTCTTCAGCTCAGGCGACAGCGAACGATTTAATGGGTTTTTGAACTGTCAATCCACAAGGGTCAACACTCAGCAGAGACCAGCAGCTATTTGAATGTAGTGCTTCTAGCTCTCTTTCTCTCTCTCTCTCTCTCTCTCTCTCTCTCTCTCTCACACACTTTCTCTCTGCCTCTCTTGCTGTAGTGTTAGAAATTATGGTTTTTATGTGAATGTGTGAGCGAGTGGAGGCAGATGTTGAGCATTTCTCCTGCAGCTCTCATCCCCACAGGGAAATCAGAGAAACTACAGACTATAAAATTAAAGCACCACGACTTCTGTCAGGGAGAAAGAGAGAGAGAGAGAACAGAGTGTGTGTGAGAGAGAGATTTCCACTCAGAAGCATTATCTTATCTTGCATTTTTAGCGATGCACATCTGGACTAATTTTTATTACATCTGATGGCATAAACACGGAATATGTATGTATAATAGATCAACATTTTGTCTTTATTCCTTTCTGCACTGCTGTGCTGTTTGTTAAATTGCATAGAATTAAACAATGTGAGCCATTTTTGCAAACTGAGCTGACACACACTGCTATTGCTGGTGGCAGCAGATGTCCAAACGCTTATTGCTCGCAGCAGCATCAGTACAGGCCACATGGCACAGCATAGCGAAAAATGGAGATTATTATGTTTGGTGATAAAGCTGATATAAGAAAAGCTGTCCAAAATGTTCACGATGACAAGTGAACTCCCAGAGTACAACATCACCTTGCATATGTATTATTGCACCAAACAGTAAATTTGCTACCCACAAAGCGTTTCTCATGTATGTTGTCAGAGCCACTGAGATCATGCACTTAAAACAGCAAACAGCTTAGAAGCAAAACAAAGCTTCCCCTGCTTTCTAATCGGCCTTTTCTGAATTTTAGTAAAATAATAATAATAGGAGGTTAATTAAGTGTGAAGGCTATGAGCGCAATGCATAACCTTTCAGATTATTGCAGCTGAATCTGCTTTTGGGTGTTAAAATGCAAAAAACATGCAGTCTTGCTTGAAAAGTTGATTTAGCGTTATGTGATTTTCATTAAACTCATAACAATAGATAAAGAAAACCCACTAAAACAAATAATGCAAGCTAATTTACATTTTTTGTATTAAATGTCTCTGCTGGAGAAAGTGTGTAAACCTCTGCTTTCAGTAACTGGTGGTACCCCCCACCTTGAGTTGCAATGACTTCAAAAAACAGCTCTTGTAACTGTTGATCAACCTTGCACAGTGACTCAGCCCATTCGTTCTAATAGAAATGCGTGAACTCTTATGTTGGTGGGCTTTCTTAGATGAACACCACATCATAGGTTATGCCATAACATTTCTATTAGATTAAGGTCTGGACTTTGATTCAACCATTTCAACATTTCTTCTTCAACCATTTTTGGAGACTAACTGGTGTTTTTAGGTATGTTGTTTTTCTGCAGACCCCACATTCTGTTGAGATTCAGTTCACAGATGGATGCCCTAAGATTCTCCTGTAGTATTTCTTAATACAATCCAATGCAGAATTCATTGCCCCATCAAATGATGGTCCAATAGCAGCAAAGCAGCCTCAAACTATGATACTGCCACCACCATGTTTCACCTTGTTCGCCCACATAACAATGTTTCTTCTATATCACCCAGGTGTTCCTTAGGAAACTTTAAAAAAGCACGTTTTTCATGGAGAGTAGTTGCTTTCTCCATGCTAGCTTTCCAATTATACTATTATTCTTCAGTGTTTGACTGACAGTGGGCTCATGAATACTGGCATTAGCTAGTGTATGAGTGCCCTGCAGGTCCTTAGATGTTACCTTGGTGTTCTTTGTGAATTTACAGAATATCTTACTCTTGCAGTCATTTTTTGGGAGGAGCATTTCTGGCAAGGGTGATAATGGTATTGAATGTCCTCCATTTGTACATCATCTGCCTGAAAGAGGATAGATAAACCTTGAGAAATTGTTTTGCAACATCTTTCAGCCTAATGAACATTGGCAAGGCACACAATGTGTTCTGAGAAATTACCTTTGAGTTATGCACTAACAAATGTCTGAACTAAACTCTGAACATGAAGTTGATATTGATGTTGGTCGGCTCCAGGTTGATGTTTTTCAAATAGGGTAGGTTCAGCCATACTCACATCTGATTGTCATCCTATTGACTGAACCTCCCAAATTTTCATCTATATAAAAGTGATCATTCTTGGTTCACATACTTTGGCCAGCCAACATATATAAATGTTGAATGACTTTGTTCAATAATGTTATTTACCAGGATGTCTTTATCTATTGTTGTGACTTAACTGCTAATCTGTTCACCTTTTAGGTCAAGCTTATTCAGAAATGTACACAAAGCAGCTGTACTGATTATGGCCTGCTAATGCAAGTCCAACACTTCAAGCTGCACTTGTGTTAACATACATCTGTTATACACACTATAGCATGTGTTACATGTATATACTGCTGTACACCGTAATATATATCATGTATATTTAGCTGTACACTGTTATGTATGTTCTATGATTATTAATGGTGCCAAAGTTTACACAATAAATTATTGTCTTTTAATGCAGTTAATATATGTTCTTAGTTTGACTCTTCAAACCATCTGTAGTTCCACGCTGAAGCCCAGCTTCATATGCACTGTAATGACTCTGTGACTGTAGCCTCTCATCCTTAGCTTTGAAATGGTTCCATTGATTTTGTTTGAAAATTTCCTTTGATGGTTCTCTTGATAAAAGTTACCTCCAGCTACTGTCAAGGGGAATCTGTTTATCACTGAAGGACTACAATTGCAGAGAAAATGGAACAACTAGCCACTGCTGCGCTCACTGGTGATTAAAGCTGGACATGTCATTCATTCCATTTTCTATTATGCTTACCTTTTCAGGTTCATGTGAACCCTGCATTCAAATGATGTACATAATGTTTTGAAATTTATAAATACATACATTAAATACATTTTGATGAACCTTAGTTGACCCACTTATATAGCTATAATAAAAATTCAGTCCTTTTTAAGTGGAAAAATCTTTCTTTATTGTCAAATTTGAGCAAACAAGACAAGTACAATCAATTGTGATTAACTATGCAAAATAATGAAATTCATCATGAGCCTTAATTTATATGTAGCTGTTATATTTGCTTTATGTGTAAACAGTAGTATGCACTGCTATATACTTGCAATTGGAAAAACATTACTCACTATGTATGTTACATGTTATATACTCTACTATATGTTACATGCATATACAGCTGTTTTATGCACTGTTATATAACTGACACATACATCAACCATTAAACATGTTACTTATATCAAAAAAGTACATTATTTTGGTTTATGCATCAGAAGCACTGAGAGGAAAGGCTGATCAGTTTGTATATTTGGAATATTTCCGCTCAAATTGCACTATACAGTTTTGCCATAGTGTGTATGAACATTGTATCACTGTGAGTAAAACAGTCAGTAAAACAAGACTGTCCACCCTTGTCCACCATTTCACCATAAGCACTATGCACATAGGGGAGCACTAGTCTTGCAGTGCCAGATGTGATCTCATAATATGGACATCTGGGGAAAACTGTGGCAAATGTTTGGCTAAATGCAGGTGGGAATGTAGATTCATTAGGGTGGGAACAAACGGAATGAAATTTGTGAACCAATCCGATGCCTCATGAAGGTAGTAAGAAGCAATCCTGCACTTATCAACATTGCCAGACGTTAGCCCATGGATGTAACACACAGGTGAAAAGTCCCCAAAATATTTCAATTAAGCATGTAAATGTGTGTCATGTATTGAACACATTACACGCAGTAAAAATAAACATTACATATTGTAAGGAAAACATTCTACTACCTAACAATGTTTTGCTAACTAGCTTGCTTTACATGTGTTGATGTTAAAAGGAATAGGAATTTGCCCACAATCCAGCATCAAATTTGAAACAAGTTGTTCTCAGACGTGTATTCTCATATCTGGCCCCAAGAGACTAGATCTCATAAAGTTAAACAGCTTTGGAACACTCTACGTCAGTGGTAACCAACTGCGATCCTGGAGATCCTTGTGCAGAGTCTAGTTCCAACAACAATCTGCCAGATCTGCTCCAGCTAATTAATTAATTAATTAATTAATTAATTAATTAATCAGACATCCTTGGTTGGCTGGATCACATGAATTAATGTTTGGTAAAGGAGGGCCAGCATGTTAAATGCTGGTTGATGGCACAGGGCTGCTCTAAAAAAGGCTCTGCCACTGATCAAATGTAACGTTGGAGTGAAAAAGTTACAGAAGACCTGAATAAAACATTACAGACTAAGAGAGAACAGACAAATAAAAAGAGAGTGAAAGTGTGTAATGTGGTAGTACAGAAACATGTCAGGGTCAGCGTGTAAAGCGGCACTATTCCCAGGCTGTTTGTAGCTCTGATAGATCAGAATTCTTATAAGATAGTAAAAAGCAGGGGATGTATGAAAGAGAAGAGAGAAAATAGACGTTTTAAGATCAGTGTCAATATCAGAGCTTTCTCTCCCTGTTTATATACAGTCACCTAATGTATTTGAAGATGATTTCTACTGAAAGAATAACCACCATGTAGCAGTGATAAACAGATGAGAGATAGTGAGATAGAAGATAGAGAGAGACAGAGACAAGTGAGATACAGAGCCATAGAGATAAAGGAAGGACAAAGAAAGAAGACAGGTAGGATGAGAGACATAGAGAGGAGGGAGATTGAAAAGAGAGGCAGATTTAATAAGACAAAAAAGAGATGGATTTAAACAGAAAGTAAGAAAGAAACATAGACAGACTGACAGAGACAAGAAGAGAAACAAAGACAAGGAAAAAGAAGAAACAGAAAAAGAGAAAGAGGAAAAAAAGGGGGGGGTTATACTGTGTTTTTGTCTTATTCTACAAAAAAACCTAAATAAAATATAAAAAAAAGAAAGAAGAAAAGAAACAAAGGGAGGCAGAGAGAGAGAGAGAGAGAGGGAATGACAGTGTTTTGCTCCAGGGCTGATTTTCATGATCATGATGTCTCTGCTCTTCGGTGGCTGTAGTTGATAACAAGCTGTCATGCCATGCTAGCATCATTTCCCTGCAAAGTCAGAGCTCCTTTCATTACTGCCCTGAGAGCTCCATCACTGCGCACGCGCATCAGGACCAACAGGCACGATGATGTTAATGCCATCGCAGGGCCGCAGTAATACAGCCATGGTAATAACAGGTCGGGTTTCATTTGCTGGGGGAATATAAAAGTCCCTTTATACCTCCTGCTACTTAATGCTGCTTCTTTCATTGCTATTTGATATCTTACAAGAGGCCTGTTTGGTATAATGGAGGGAATCTGCCTCATGCCCACATTTTTTAAATCCAATTCAATCGCAAAGCAGTCCACACAGTACTCTTTCAGTTCTTTCATCTCTGTATAATACAATGACCAGAGATATTTATGATTGGCCTCTAATGGATTTTTTCTCCGCTAAAAACGCTCTCGTACTTCACGAGACGGGAAAAACATGTCCACTCCGGGTCCTCTCATGTCAGTGTCACCACTGCATGTCAAAACAGCCTCTTCATACGCCATGTGAAGCCAGTGATCTCTGGCCCAGGAGATATTTTAGTGTAATTGCAGCTAATGTACTGGCCAAGCACTTGATTCCTTTTAGAGGAGGCCATTAATGTTGTTCCCCTCCATCAAGGGAGTAAATATGGAAAAGCTTTAATGACTGTACAGCGTGTTCTTTCTCTGTCTCTGTCTCTCTCTCTCTCTCTCTCTCTCCCTCTCTCTAGTGTAGCAGAGAGCTCTATTTTACTGTGGTGAGCACAAACATGTACACACACTAATTAATTTAGAATTGGCCAGGTCCTGTCAAGGCCAATTGTAAATTAACCCATTATCTTGAATGAAAAGAAAAAAGAAAAAAAAAAAAACATGTACACAGAAAATTATGCCCCCGCCCAATCCCCCCTTTTCTCGATACTGAATACAAACACACACACACACACACACACACACACACACATATCAGTGTTGTCAGAGCAAAATCTCATATCTCTATTATTGTTGCTTTACCTTTTGTGCAAATTACGTGGTGAATGGACCAAATGAAATGGTCTGGTTCCATTAACTTACAATAAAACTAAAGTATGTTTTTTTCTTTTCCTGAAAAGTTTTCATTTTAGAGATATGAGGTTTTGTTCCGACAACAGTAATACACACACACACACACACACACACACACATACACACACACACATACACATCTTCAACATACACTATACATTATATGCCTAAAATGTTTGAAGACCAAGCTTGTCCTATGTTTCTTCTGAAATCAAGGGTACTGATCGAGTTTGTTCCCTCTGTAGCTGCAGTAATAGCCTCTACTCTTCTGACATGACTTTACACTAGATGTTGAGACACTGCTGTGGAGATCTGTTTGCATTAGTCCACAAGAGCATCAGTGAGGTCAGGTACTGACACTGGACAATGCTGGATCACAAACATCACTCCAAATCATCCCAAAGACATTCAGTGGTGCTTCATCACTCCAGGGAACAGGTCCACTTCTCCACAGCCGACTGCCAGGGGGTTTACAGACCCTCTAGCTGAAGCTTGGCATCGAGCATGGTGTTCTTAGGCCCATGTGTGGATCTTCCAGAGCATCCCGTTCTATTAGTAACACTTTTCTATTGAGATGGAAGCTTTGTGTACGTAGTTGAACACCTACATCAGCTTTCAATGAGTGAAGCTGAATTCACTAACAGGAATGAGTTTGTGGATTTTGTAGTGTAGTGCATTTTGCTGCTTTGTACTTACATCAATGAACAAGCATTAACGCCTGTGTACAACATGCAGACGAACAATAAGAGAAACACTAGTATTTGTGTTATATGAGCTTGGTTTTGTAAAACATCGTGCCACTATAGGTGCACTCAAACCTGACATGCCCACCACACACACACACACACACACACACACACACACACACACACACAACTGCCTTTCATGCAGTCTCCATCTCTTATCAAAATGTGGTATTTTGCAGGATCCACATTTACAAAAGGGAGAGATGATTTTTTAAGGTCAGAGTGACATGGCGGCTGAATGAATGACATTTAGAATACGTTTTCCCATTTTTCTCCATTTGCTTTGAACAGACTTCTGCCAGGCTGCTCTCAGGCAAAACAAATCTGTGAGATGAATAGGTGCACCTGCCAGGCTGGCGGCTCTCTTTTGCTCCACCAGCTTTCACATGATTACACAGCAGCTGCCAGAGAGACGCATTCACTCGCACTCACCTTGAGATATATACAAACATGCACTCGCACGACTAGCACACGCCACGCACGTACACTATATACACAGGTTCACACACAAGACAAGAGCAAAATGTGCACGTAACACACTTTTCATTCACTTACACACCTAGAAAAACAATAGATGTAGCCCACACCCGCCTACACAAAGGGCCTTATGCATTATGTTTTGTGGTCTAAATATTCAGGTTCCTTTTTCTATTAAAGGGGAATTCCACTGGATTTTGGATAATTAAATGGTTGAGATGTAAACATCACTCAGAGTTTTGATGTGAAATGCTCCATACCCTTCTAAAGAATCAGAAGTCAAAATTGCTCACAGTGGTGGTGATAGGAACCAGACATCTGAAGTGTTTCACTCACAGGTTATTACATGATATAGTTACAAATATGTTGCATTATGTTGTCTAACAGTTTTGGGTGTTTTAAGGCAAAGTAGTCTCCAAAGAAAACCACTATTTTTAGATTTACCATTAACAACATTACACATAAAAACTCAGTGTATTTGTGTAGTAATTAAAATATTGATATTTGTGCTGCAGACATTGTGACCCCTGGTTCCTATCATCACCACTGTAAAGTCTGAGTTGGTAGTTTCTTTTACAGTGTAAAGCTTCATGCCGTGATGCAACATTTTACATTAAACCACACTAAATGACTTTATTTGCATCTCAACAATTAAATTTACGAAGACAGTAAAAAAAATCAGTTTGTCAGCATTTTCACTGAGGGTGTTTACACACACAGATTTCTCACTGCATTGTAAACTCTTACTCTGATTTCTTTCAGATTTCTCACTCTGCACAGACCAGAAACAAGCAAGTAGCACTTTTGGAGCAATGATGAAACCAACTACTTACTGCACGAAATGATGGATTTAAACATCCCTTTTCTAGATGATGTATTTTCATATCTTCAGGTAAAGTGGCACAATGTTTTCTTTAAAAAAAAAAAAAATGGCATGAAGTTTGAGTTTACATTACATCTACGTCACGTCTTCTTCTGTGAGTTTATTGGCTGGTTGTAAAGCAGAAATCGGATTACCGTCCGTCAGACCTGGTGTTTCTCGTCAGCGGATTCCTCAAGCGTATGTCAAAGTGTTGACAAATTTGACTGCTTTTGGAAATGCACTCAGTCTTTCTATTCTCTGTTTTATTCTGTGTATTGTTGACTTACAAACTGGGCATCATTTGATTTATCCATGCTCCGCCCACGACCACATTCTTTCGTAACATCTGTCTCCAGCTTGGACAAAGCTTTGCAGAATGTTGACAAATGTAACTGCTGACATGTTGATTTGCTCACAATCTAAATGATATCAGCATGGTGGACAATTTTGGACAGTTTCTTGTATTTTCAAGCCTTTCAAGGACTCTGTTTTCTATCAGGCATTGTTGACTTACACACTGAACATTAGTTGTGTTATCCATGCCCCGCCCACAAATACATTCTCTCATAGAAACGACATCAAATACAAGCCCAGCTGAGCAGCAGAACAGATAATGCTGCAGATTAAACACTAACTCTCCTGTCAGAATCCCAGGATCCAGCATGTATTTATCTGGGGGCTTTGACAAAATATAAACCCCAGGAACATAAAGAGCGGCCTGTCACCCAGAATGCCGCCTTATGAATATAATGACAGTGAGAAGGAAAGCAGCAATGACACACCTGCTCCCTGGTCTGCTCTGAACTAGATTTATCTGCATATTTACAAGCCTGTCGTAGAGAAGGAGAGTCGATAGTCGACGGTGTGAGAGTGAAAGACAGAGACTATGAAAGTATTTCATAGCTAATTTAACAGCTTAACGGTTATTAAGGCTGAGACTAAAGGGCAGGACAAAGAAAATTACCACACCTCAACAAATCCCCTCCATCAAACACAACACAATTTCCCAATGAGCCCCCTCAAAGCATTCACCCAGCAGAATCAGATGATAAAATGGTCTCATCTACTTCAGCAAGCAGCTCTAATAGTTCCCGGCATAATCTCTGAGTCCCCCCAGCGTGAAGCCCAAGCAGCAGTGGATTCTTTACAGAGATAACACGGGACGGATATGGACTCACACGTCAAGTCCGTCATTTCAGCCCTGTTGGCTCGGTCTCGGCGAGAATAGCGTCATTCAGTCAAAGCCATTCCTCACTGTTGGTCTCGCTGACCACAATTAAAGACGGCAGTCAGAAGCCTGGGGCCCGCAGGAAGCCATCAATCCCGCCATTAACACATCACCGTCTCATTCTGGCGCCGAGATAATTGGCATTTTATGCTTGCATATTAATTAGCTGGTAATGAGCTAATAAAGCGCGCTCTCGCGGCAGGTGTGGCCGCTCTAATCAATAGCCGAACGCTGCAGACAAAAAAACAACAGAAAAACGGCGCTTTCTTTCATCTTGTATCTGAAATTAAAACGCTATTTACCGCGCCGCCCGCGCCGCCCGCGCCCCCTCCCTGACGTAGCGCTTTTCATTTATCTTCTCAAACACGTTATTCAATCACAGCTTCCAGTCGTGTAATGGTGATCTTTTTTCTGCGGTAATTTCCCGCTGTCTTCCTGATGGGGGGGTGTGATAGGGCCTGTGCGGGACCACCGCTCCACTCAAGCTCCATCCAATCTGCGCTAATAAACCTAAAACACGCATTTCGATCACGTTTAATGTTCTCAGCAAATGGAGCGAAGCAGCGGGGAACGGGTGGCGCTGTGGCGGTGCACTGCTGCGCCCCAGTGGCTCTGAGCGCAAACGCAGGGAGAGAGGAGACACCTGGTGGACGGCAGAGGTACTACAGGTTGCACAAGTACTGAAGGTTAACAATAATAATAATATTAACAACAACACACACATCTTCTAAACTGCTTCTCCTTATGTGTTGCGGGGGCTGTTGAAGCCTATCCCAGCGGTCTTAATAATAATAATAATAATAATAATAATAATAATAATAATAATTATTATTATTATTATCAGTAGTTGTAGTAATACTTAAAAAGTAGTAGTACATACTTATAAAGTTCTTTACTTTACTTTCTTTACTTTATTCACTAATATATTGTTGCAGAGAAAGAGACGTATCTTTTCAGAAGCAAAAAAAACGTTCTTAATTTTAAACGTAAATTAGTGCAAAAAGATTTTATTTGACATGTTTCTGGACCTTTCCTACTGATCCATTTATCATTAAATTTACAGCGTATTGCACAGCCATTTTCAAATGATCATAAAAAATGTAAAAAATTCTAAATTGTACAGCAACGTTCTGTTCCAACAGCAACAATATTCATTATTATTTTTATTTTAATATTTATAATTATTATATTACTGCCATCTCATTCATATATTAGATGTACCCACACTGTTTAAATTCTTAGTTTAAAAATTTACTAATACATTTGCCATTTGTACACATACATCATTGTCATATTTTTCTTATCATATTAATGATTAAGAACCAATTTAAACCAATTTAATTGATCCTACTTTCCAGTTTACAACAAACCTTGTCGTCTATGGTCTTGACAAAAAAACAGCATTGCTATAGTAACCAGAGTTTTTAGGTCAATGTTTAAAGTAAATTTAATTAGACATTTTCCTCTTTAGTGCATCTTTATTATTTGGCAAATCTATTGTTTATTTTGGCTAATTGGCTAAAATGTGCTGTTTAGCTTGATAAGTAAAGAGCAGTTTTTTTCTTCAGATGGAGATTAAAGTCCATTATGTGGACACACAAGAGCAGTGTGGATCCAGAATCTTCTACAGGTGTGGAGAACATGGTGGAGCCTGCAAACAACAGATACAGGTTCCTATCAGCGCTCATCAAATACAGGCATTTACATTTAAAACAGTACAAACAGTACTGTAACACAGTTACTGTACACAGTTAAATTATGTAAATTAAGCCATTGAGCAATTTTGATAGATTTAGCTTCACTCACTACAAGCCATGTGTCCATTCTAAGTACATGTCCACCAATATCTATTTGTGATATAGAATAATGAAAAATGATATTGTTAGTAATTACAGGACCTAATCGACTCCAGAATCTCACCTTTAGATTGAATAGTGTGTGCAGGCGAAGATAGACTTGTCAGTCATTCTCCCCTCCTTTATCTTGTTCTCCCTCTGAGGCTGATTTCACCTCTCCATCATCTGATGACTTTGAGCTCGCTGAATCGGGTCTGTCCTTTGGCTGCTTGGTAGCGTCCACAACCTGAACTCCTTTGCTTGAGTTACACCCCATACCTGAGTCTCAAAAGAGGTTTGCCCAATGTCTGAAAACTGCAAATGAGTCTGCACAACTTCTCGAAACAGACTTTTTGTGTCTGTGAGCAAAACAGACGCGTCTTCAAAACTCCTCAGATGATCTTCAGCTGATGATGTCCAAAGGTTGTGTCTACATAACCCAGACGTATAAGCGTTTTAAGCTCTGTCCAAGTAGTGTTGTATCAGCACTGTTGTGGCAGCAGGGATGATGATTTCTATGGCAATCGTCTGGACGTCCCATTCGCCACAGCATAAGTACTGTGGACGTACATCTGTGTGATCTCATTTTACAAGGCTTTGTTGACTTGGATTACTGTGGCCTTATTGTCATTTACTTGCCAGGCAACACAGGTTGAGATTTAACCATATGCCATGTCACAACATAGTCACTGAGCAACACTAAAGGGTTATATGTCAATCACTCTGTGTTCATGGCAACACGTGCAACAGGTAAAATGAGCACAAATACCTCACTGTCCCATAGTCTGATAACTGTGGCTGTATTAGCACAGAGCATCAAACTAGAGCATAATAAGAAGTAAATGTCTGCTGCTTCCAAATATCTTTATAAGTAAGTAACCAACATGAAGTGTGAGGTAAGGGCCACCAAATCTATAGAATTTTATTGGAGGGATAAAACAGCATTCTTACAAAAGATATCGCCTCATTTGATGCTTTCTTGGTGGTGGTGAAGAGGTTTGTGAAATATGTGTGTCCAAACTGTCTCACAGGTGTTTATTTGGTTGAGATCTGATTACTAGAAAGCCCACAACATACGACTTATATCATTATGCATCTTTAAACCATTCAGTGACGTATTACACCCTATGGATGGGGGACATTGTCATCTTAGAAAAGAACACTCCCAACAAGAAATACTACATCATAAGATAAAAGGATTATTCAGAATTCACTGCAGCAGGCCTTTACTGTCCTCTTGACGTACCCCACACAGTCACTCACCTATTCATGAAGAAAATGGTGATGGATAACTCATCTGACTGCTTACCTTTTTTCCCACCTGTATAGATTAGTGCCTGTGCATGAAACTGTTTTAAACTTTGTTTGCCAGTCAAAAAAGTAACATGCAATTCACTGTTGAAACAATGCTACATGTACTGTATAAGGCTCCACTGAAGAATCTTTGATGAGACTTCAACACAAATCTATAAATAATATAGTATTAGATATTGTTTAGCTGTGATGTTTATTTAGTTAAACAACAAATTTAACAACAAATTTACAACCACATTTCCAAAAAGTTGGGACGCTGAGCAAACTGTAAATAAAAAACAAAATGCAGTGGAAATCATTTAAACCCTATAATTAATTGAAAACAGTAGAAAGACAACATATTAAATGCTGAAATGCTGACCGCTTTTTGAATTTAATACCAGCAACAGGTTTCAAAAAAGTTGGGACGGGAGCATATTTACCACTGTGTTGCATCTTCTTCTAACAGACACTTTGTAAGTGTTTGGGAACTGAAGAGAAAATTTACTGAAAGTAAAATTTTTTAATTCTTGCATGGTATATTTCAGCTGCTCATCAGTTCAGATCTCCTTTGTTATATTTTGATTTCACAAAGCACCAAATGTAATGACCGAAAGAATAAGATCGCGAATACAAGCAGCCGAAATGAGTTTCCTCTGCAGGGTGTCTGGACTCTACCTTAGAGATAGGGTGAGAAGTTCGGTCATCCAGGAGGGACTCGGAGTAGAGCTGCTTCTTCTCCACGTCGAGAGGAGCCAGTCGAGGTGGTCGGGCATCTGGTAAGGATGCCTCCTGGACGCCTCCCTCGTGAGGTGTCACAGGCAAGTCCACCATTGAGGAGACCCCGGGGAAGACCCAGGACACGCTGGAGTCCCTATATTGCCCAGCTCGGAATCCCCCCCAGAGAGCTAGTGGAAGTGGCTGGGGAAAGGGAGGTCTGGGCCTCATTGCTTAAGATGCTGCCCCCGCGACCCGAACCCCGGAGAAGCGGAAGATGATGGATGGATGGACAAAGCGCCAAATGTTTTCAGTGGGCAGTCTGATCTGTTAGCTTCACCAACACCAAGTTTGCAGATTCCATCAAAAGTGTACAACTGTGTCAATGACCAATAACTTCTGACCAGTTTGTGTGCACCAAGATGAAAATATTAACAGTAATTTATTACTTTTTGGCCACACAGTGGCACAGCAGATAGCGTTGTCGCCTCAGACATGCAGTCAGGCCAACTGGACGTGCTAAACTGCCCCTAGGTGTGAGTGTATGTGATTGTGTATGTCTGTGTGTCTGCCATGTGATGGACTGACAACCTGTCCAGGGTGTTTCCTGCCTTTCGCCCAATGACGGCTTGGATAGGTTCCAGCTCCCCTCACAATCCAGAAGGATAAGTGGTTTAGAAAATGTGTGTGTGTGTAACACTTTTGACCAGCTTCTGGCCCAGCACAAGATTAAGAAGACACAGTTTTAGAAACATCTATACTTTTGAAGCTGTTCATAACAAGAAAGAAGAAAGCATCTTTAATTCTGCAGCTGTTCCACTCATTTCAGATAAGTTGGGAGAAGATTGAGAGTGCATCGTTGTTTTATTTACTTTTGACTTACATTTTTTCATCAGATTAACACAAATATTTGTGAGTAGATCTTTGCAAATTATTTCATAAATAAAAACAATAATAATATTAAATTCTTAAACAGCCATCGGTTGGCTACACATAAGCATTAAGTGCATCATTTTTGATCATTTTAGTTTCCCTTAGTTTTCTTAATACTGTACATGTCACCCATGTTCAGTGGTAGGCCAAAACGTGCCAGAAAGCTGTGAAGATGGCTTTTACAGAGTGATTTCATATGCTAAACATGCTCGCTCTGTACAACATCAATCCTGCTGAACGTGGCCCAGATTCAACTCATGACAGGTTTGCTAATTAGCAGCTGTGTTCAATCAGGTGTGTTGGAGCAAGAACAGCACTAAATTCCACAGTGCAGAGATCTTGCTCATATAAAGAGATGTTCACAAGTCACTTCATGTCCGAGTTGATTCTAGAGTCTCTTGAGTGTGTGTCCAAATCGAGTCTCTGGGGTGCAAGTGTGAGTGTGGGTGAAGTCTTTAGATTGAATTACATCATTTGAGCTGCACCTGTTGTTGTCAACACAGCTTCTAATATTTGGCATATCATTATAGAAAAACTTTTGTATGAAGCACAGAACTGAAGCGGTACATGCAAGAAATACAGTGCTTAAAATAAAGGGGTGTAACAACGTGAAGAACAAGAACATTCAAACTAGTTACATTTATAAGAGAAATTTAAATTCAGTTTTTCTGATTCAACAACAACATCTGAGACTGAATCATGTCGAGTTTATATAGAGACTATTTAGAGACCTATTTCATCCCATTATTATATCAAAAGTGTTTGGCCTACTGCAAAACACAAGAGGCTGTTAAGGCAAAGTGAAGTGAACTACTTACCTTTCAGTGAACAGCTGACCGTGAGGTTTGCAGGCAGGCAAATCCAAATATTATGTTCTTTTTTTCACTTTGGAAATGGGTAGAAAATGAAGTATCCTACTGTGTCAGGATATCTAGTGTCTTTTAAAGTCTCCTCTTATGACCAAATCTGGAAAGCACTGGTACACTGCAAACTAAAAGCTTGACCAAAGTAACGGCGGACAGCAACAACTGCTAAGCAGTGATCATATACTGTACTTGTATAGATATAATCATTCAGCATCACTTTATGAATTTATCCTGTTTAGTTATCTAACAAACTCTTCAAACAAACTCACTGTTTTTAAGCTACATATATGAAAAAGGTAGTTTAGTCTTTCATTATTTTTGTGGAGAGAGGCAGTGCAATCACATACTCGATGGCGGATGTCAGAATTGATGACCGCTATGCCAAGGCCTATATATACACTCTAATCACAAATCCTTTTTTTGGCTGAAAAGGTGAAATGATTGTAAGTCATCTGAAAAGATTTGGTCATTTTTTGTTTTTTTCTTGGTGGAGATGCAATGGAGTCACGTATCCTGATGGCTGCTGCCAGAAATGATTACCCCTATACCAAACCCCATCTGTCCACCCCAGTCAAGAATGCTGTTTGCCTGAAAAAGTGAAGGCATGGTAATTCATCTAAAAAACAGTTGGTCTAGGACCTGGCACAGACAAATTTGTCCATAAGACAAATTCTACCATGAGAATGTATGGCCCCACCTCCTGTGACTAGAAAACAAAGAAAAAATAACCAAACTGTCTTTACCATCCTGTAACACATGATTCCAAACCCATTTTGACTGTGGTCTGCAAAAAAACCTTTGATGGCATTTTTGATAACCACTATACGAATGGAGCCCCATTCAGAGTATAAATGGTACACTGCTAGCTGTTTAGCATGACAGAACAGACTTGAGATGCATCAGCTCTGCAATCCCTCTTAATGTAAAACACTGTGCCTCAAGGACAATTTTAAACTCATTATTACTATGAAGTGATGCTTATAAAATGGGTGTATTAACCTTTTACAAAACAGTTTAATGTGCTTGGTGTTTTGCTTTCTTGAGGCAAAATAGTGCTATTGTCTGGTGTAGACACTGTCAGACCTTCCTCATCTGATGTTTATGGAATATAAGTTTTGAATAGAGGCACATGTACAGAAAAAATGCACAAACATGCAATTCTCATTGTTAAAACTGATTTACACATATTGCCTCTGTGTGGCGTGTGTGATGTGGAACATCTTTTCTTTTCAGCGCTCATGTAAACAGGTCAGTGTGTTCACACAGGCCGTGTGAGCAGAGCAGCAGAGTGTTCTGCATTGAAGTTGCGCAGTATTTAGAAAATAAATGAGGAGCTGATTTTTTCCAAAGCAAACGACACTGAAACAAGCCATGAAAAACAAATATGAATGTTGTTAAAAGAAATTCTAGTTAAACACTGTATGTATAAAAGACCAGCGTATCAGTCATGCTGCAGCATCACTTATACCTGTCACCTGTGCAGAGGTAGGATGTGCGAATCAGGCCTTAGGCTTGCTGAACGCTGCACAGCAGAAACAGGTGCACGTTGGCAGAGCTTATGTAGTCTGTGTAAAGCACTAACGCATGTGAACAGAAATTGTGAACAGGGTCGTAACTAGGGTCAGTGTTTTAGTAGTGAGGTCCATTTTGCAGGAATGTGACCTATATCGCATACTGAGTAAAATAACCGTCGAATATGAATATTACACCAAACGTACCAAATCATTGGTACAAACTACTCTGCACCTTTTCCTTTCATTTGTTCCCTCCCCATTCCTCCAATCTTCCATAAACTGATTTGACTCCAGTTACCCTGTTTAGGTTTATTTAATTAGTCATTTTACAAATAATATTTTATTTAGATGTTTATTGTCAGTTGAAAATAACTTTTGAAACCTACGACTAAAACAAGTAACGTTAGTTTTAAGTACATTTTTTCAAATTGATTTTATCTCACTCATCTCTCTCTCTGCATCGCCCTTTTACATCTGTCCTCACTGATAACTGTAAAAGCGCATTTTACACATACGTTATAAAACTCTGTCTCTAAAACTCTAAAACCCCAGACAATGGGAAAGGCAGCTAACTACAGTTAATGAAACAAAATAAAGACTAATGTAGCTATTCCACCAATATCCTGGTTAACAGTGAACTTTCTCATGCTTGTTGTAGTATGTTACGTATAACTAGGTAATAAAATACAACTTCAATTTCTCATCTAATCACTAATTTAATGTTAGCCTAGTGTGGAGCCCGTAGCTGCTGAGTTAATGGAGCTAGACGAAATCATTCTGATTTAGGCAGCAACATTACGGGCAATGAAAATTAGGGGGCGGTCACGGGCTGGAGGTTCGGGAACTGGCCCTGTAACCGGAAGGTTGCCGGTTGGATTCCCAGTACCGACACTCCATGACTGAGGTGTCCTTGAGCAAGACACCTAACCCCCAATTGCTCCCGGGGCGCTGGTGGATAGGGCTGCCCACCACTCTGGACAGGTGTGCTCACTGCCCCCTAGTGTGTGTATGTGGTGTTTCACTTCATGGATGGGTTAAATGCGGAGGTGGAATTTCGCTGGTTGTGGGATTAAAAAGGTATCACAAAATTGAAATAGCTACATTTTTACCACAGCAATGATATATGTTAGCTTATAGCATGTGTGCTGCATACATGAACAGTCAAGTTACTCTGGTTATCTGGGCAGCGTAGCGCAGTACACACAGAGATAAACACAACGGGCAGTTACATCTATGGCCGAACCACAGCTGTTCTGAGGTCAGCCGAGAACCTCTCACTGCTCGCTGTGTAGTACAGTCGAGTTTTACAACCTGTGCCCGGTCTTCTCCTGTATAACGCGTCTGTTCTGGTAAAGTCTGTATAAGAGATCATCTGATTGGCCTCGGGGAAAACGTAACGTCCAGCTTGGCCAATCAAATCAGATCTCGCATGTTGTGAGCCAATCATTTCCAACCTTGATGTCGGTGAAGCTCTTGCACGCGTTACTACAGCTTTCTTCAGCAGCAGCGAAACAGGCCGTGAGTGCTGAGTCATTTAGTACTTTAGTACTTTACAATCGTTGGTTCTGATTACTCATTACTTTTCCCTGCTACTGAAATACTGATGGATACACACTGCAGCCGTTAGTTCTCCATGTACCTGTAAAGGGGGGCATGTGTTGCTGCTGTGGTTAACCTGCAGCTTTTAGAGCTGCTGTTCGGGATCCTTTTGTGGTTTACAAGCTGTTGTGTAACACGAACGTGCGTTAGGGCTCCATGAGTGCCGCTGTGATCACATGTTGAAATCATGGCTACTGGTGAATGCGGTGAGGTTTCTGTTGAAACACAAACGCAGTTTGGATGGTTGCTGGCTTGCCAGTAAATGTGTGCAGCTTTGGACTTTGTGCTACAGATTGTCCCACCTTTTTCTTTTAAACACTGAACTTCTAATGATGGAATATTTCATGCAAAACTGGCTACCACTCTCTTCGTTACCAGAGGTAAATGTTAATGTACTTTACAGTAGACATTCTTCTACTGTAAAATACATGAATTTCTGTCAATATTCCTAAAAACTGCTTGATAAAAATGAATGAATGAAAACCTTTTCTCTGTTCTATTTGTATGAGAGGCTGGACAATGTATAAAACTTTATCAACTTCTAGTTTCAGCTTCTGGGAAGGCCTAAATCCCTCTTACCACTGCAAAATGTGGAATGACTGCTGCAGACAATTAGGGAGAAATGCTTAAATGCTTGAAATATTAAAAAATAGCAAAGCTGACATCTACGCATGAATTTATTTCCAAGTGAAAAAATAAAAATGTTTAAACAAGCAGTGTTTGACACCCAGCTTAGCATACATAACATCTAGCATGAATGTAGTTTTAGTTAATTTAACTTTTTTTTTTTATTGTTATTTTGTAGTTTTAATGTCCAAAAATATTAAAAAGTGTGTACATATCCAAATTTCACTAGTACTGTTTATCTCTTTTCTGAGGCTTTGTATGCAACCTAAATCCATAAAAAGATTAGCAGCCATTTAATATTAAAACATTAATATTATTATGAATAATATTATTAATATTAATACATTTAAACATAAAAAATGTATCATGTGAAATGCCTTAACCTTAGCCTTTAAAAGTACACCTGCGCCTAATGCCAGCATTGAAGGCTTGTGGTTGAACAAACACTGTCCCATGTGGACGACTTCAGTAACTGCACAGCTAAGAAAACAGCATGCAGGGGTAGGGAACTGAGCAGTTCGGTGATTTCCCAACTCTAGCACACCAACTTAACCTGGTAATTACCTGATTAGTTGAATAAGCTGTGCCTAAGTAGGGAAAATACTACACTAGGCTGGAATCTGGCTCTCCAGGACTGGAGTTCCCCACCTCTGATGTATAATTTGACATACCAACTTCTCTTGCATCGACAGTTTTGACTTTTCAAGCCGTTAAAATTAAATCAATTAAAACTTCATTCCATCAATTATCATAAACATGACAAAGTAACCAGCAGACATCATGGATAGCCAGAATACGTTTAATAAAAATAATTAAACCTCAATTTCCTCTATAGAACTTCATAGAAAGTAATTCAATAAATTAGAAATGACTTCTTAAGACAGGTATTCTCCACTACATGAAGTATTTTTGACTACACAGACCACAACTTGCAAATATTGCAACTGTCCAAAAAAAAAAAAAAAATCTACAAAACGAGGACCCCAGAAATGATTTGTGGTATCGCCTATCAAGAGCATAAAATAAATCATAAAAATAAACAAAAGGCCATTTCTGTCTTCTGTCCGTCATTTCAATGTCTACTTCACACAGTTGAGAGAGAGAAAAAAAAAAAAAAAACAAGTTATTTCTTTCTTTTTTTTTTTTTTTTTTTTTACAGTAGTGTATATACGCATTATATGCTTGCTTGTCGGATGTCATGTCCCTGTGCCACAGGCAGGAAAGGTTGTGGTTATGGTCAGTAGTCCAGCGTTTGCAATGCAAATCAATGCAATACACATGAAATACTACCTGAACTTTTGAATGAATAAACATGACTTACAAAAAGAAAAGAAAATTAAATAAAGGAAAACAATGTCAAATCTTTAGTCACAAACATCAGTGGAAAAAAAAAAACCTCCTGCCTTCACAAACAAAGCTGGCTGCATCATATCTCATCTAATTCTTTATATTTTTCTTTTCAGAGCGGGGAATTTACAGGTTTCAGAAGTTAAACAGATGTAGCTCTGCCCAAGTCGTGATTCAGTAGCAGTCTTCCAGTAAGACCTGTTTGCGGCTTTAGTCAAAGAGAGGAAGGCATTGCGATTATTTTGAGGCCATATCATGATGGGCACCAAAAAATAAAACAGAAATGAGTGAATGATGTGCTTGGGAGGACTACAAATGACTGTTAGTGAGGTGAAATGTTGCAATGAGGAATAAATAAAGCACTCAACAGTCTAAGATTTGCCTGATACCCTAGAGGAAAAATTCTGTAAGGAACACCACTATCAAATTTGCTGTACAGAAAAAAGTGCCCTCATCACTCTTGGTTAAGTAGAATGAACAAATGAATGCAATTCAGAAATGAATATATTTTAAGTAGAACTAAACATTAGCTTAGTGGGACCAAGTTTTTCCCTTCACTTACATGAAGGGCAGATTCAGAGGTATGGTGTAAGAGCACTTCTAAAACAGCATTTATAAAACTATCAGCACTTGTGGAGACACTGGTGACACCCAAATTACAGTAATGGTAAACAGCAACGCCTGGGTGTACTGAATGTTACGGTCACGTTCCTAATATAGAATTCAAAAACATTTAGAACTTCTTGCATAAATTGAAAGCTGACAACGTCTCTGGATGCTTGATAACTCTTCATGAACAATAATAATAATTAATACACTAACCAGCAACAAATCACTTGTACGCATTCATGGAAACTTGGCAATTTTCAAGTTTACTACACTCTTCTTTATTCTTTCCTATAGAATACAAGTATTCATACTAGTCAGTATTATACACCCAAAGAGTTGCTGGCACTGTTACCACTGCAATTCCAGATTGGTCTTTATGCCAATAACCATCACCTCATGTCTCTGTCATCTAAAGGAGATCCCCTGATTGCCAATACCCAGAGTAAACAGAGTAACACACCCTTCTGCTGTTAGTGTGGAAAACAAACAAGTCAATGCATGAGTACTTTAGTGGGTTTTGTAAAGGAGGATGCGTCAGTTAGCTGGATAACTTCAGCTCAAAGTTAACCCTATCCAACATAAGAAGTAAGGAACGCTCCTATTGAACAGTCCTCCCTTTGCCTAGTTATCAAGGTTAGTGAGAATTCTCATTTTGAAAAGCCACTCCCCAGGACCAAGAAATGAGCCATCTAGGGCTGTCACAATGAACTCAATTACTTGATTACAACGCATGTTCGACAAATCAGGTTAGTGATAACTTTGCAATCTGAATGATAAACAGGTATCGCCAGGCCATTATAATGCCACGTTTAGCAGTCAAAAACAGCCTCCACAAATCACTCGTATCTACATCACTTAGAGAGGAAATCCACACCAACAGGATCTCTTGAATGCATTTATGTTTGTGGTTAAAAATTTCCCATATATGAAGTAAAATGTTTGCTGTTACAAACTGCATCGACTACTCATCGAAACAACTGCTAGATACCTGGATAACTAATATAAATGAAAGTGACAGCCCTAAACGTAAGTTGTTTTCATAGTAAATACCTGCCAAAGAGAAGACACAGCCTTTTTTCAATTTGTATGCCTCCACAAAATATCAGATTCTTCTCTTCTGAGAGCATTTAAGTATATTATCTTGTAAGTCATAATTCTCAAACTTGCACCCTGGAGGGCTGTGTCATTATACAGTTTGGTTTTCCCTGCACTAACACACCTGATTCAATGTAATTATTTTGTTTTTTAAAAAAATGTGGCCCTCTAAGACCTGAGCTTGAGAACCCTGATGCTGAGTTGTCTACACATACTAACAGTGTGATTTTTAGCTTCAAAGATGCTTTCAAATACATCTTTTCTTTGCTACAACCAATACTCTAATACTCCATGCAGATGTTGGACAAATACAGTTCCAAACTTGGACTTAAAAGACAACGATGAAGCAATATCCCAAGCAACCGAAAACTGATAAAGCAACACAGGCCACGCCAGAAATTACTTTCAGGATTAATGGATGCCTCATGCATACATGTGCACACAAACACTAGAGGAAGCTTTCAGATTTCAAGCAAGAGGTGAGACCTCTAAAAGACAAATACTAGGCCTTTTAAGCTTTGCCAGCTCTAGACCTACAAAACACAGCTAAGACGTGTGGCACCATATGCCTATATTTCATTTTTATGTAATGCCTCTTCTGAAACACTTCATTTCTCTACTGCTCTTAGTCCAATTTATTGGGGAACAGCATTTGGCATGTGAACACACATAGCTAGACTTCTCCATGTTTGTCTGGAATGCAGCATTTAGCATGCACCCCCACATAGTCCTTTCATAACACCATTATATATGTCTGTATCTGTTACATATTAAACACTATTACACTATACAACTGCTGTGACCCTTATGTATCAGTCTTCAGTACTTATGTGACTGACATAGCATGACCAAATACATGTTTTGTTGGAAGAGTTAGAAGAAGGCTTTCTGAGTTAAGCGATGAACTGATATGGATGCCAGCAAGGCCTGAAATGTGCACTGGGATACAAGGATGAACAGGATGTACTATAGAAAGATGAATAAAGAAAAAAAAAAAGAAAATTACAAAAAAAAAAAATGCACAGAAGAGATGGAAGAGAAGAGTAAGTAAAGAAATTGTGGAAAAAAAAGACTCAGTGAGGAAGAATGTAGAGGGAAGTGTGGTGACAGCGGTATCTACAGCTTCAGTGACATTCGTTAGCTGCCTGTGTTATTGCTGAAGTATCTAGGTTTACTGTATTGTCTGTGAAATCCAGATGTGTACGATCCTGCAAAATTATTTACAAAAGAAACCAAAATAGTCGAGTTCTGTTTCTCCCACGCAAAATATATTAATTATACAGCTCTCCATGAGCAATAATGTCCTCATTTTTAATAAAATTAAATCCCAACATAATTAATACAGTAATGCCAATTTTTGATTTCTTCTCTGTTGCAATTGTACATCATTGTGCAATACAAGGTTCACAAAGTCCATTAATCTACTAAAGTTTTTTTGGACATGCAAAATGTCTTTTCAAAACAACATTGTACCTAAACAAACACCGAAATCTTATTTCAGCATCTGTAGAAGCTTGTCTTTTTCCATTTTTTGTTTATCTTTATTACACAACACTTTAGTTCTTATATTTACATGAAAAAAAAGCAAACAAAATCATGATGTAAGTAAGTGCTCTTATATGTGTTTGTATGTATACATTTCTAAGAGATGTATATAAATATATAATATGTATTTATATATGTATAAAGGCTCAGTCTTCATCACTGGAATCAGAATCCTCAGATGATGATGAGGAGGAGCTTTCGGACTCTGAGGAAGATGACTCTGCCTTCCCGGAGCCCTCTTGACCACTGTTGTCCTTCTGTTCCTCAAGCTCCTCCCCTTCGTCCCCATCCTTTTCCTCTGAATGGCCATGGTGTTGCTGCACGGCCTCAGAGAGGGTTGGCTGAACTGGAGGGGTGGGCTGAGTGTTAGTAGCTTGCGGCTGATTGGCCACAGGCAAATTAAGGCCTGGGTTGAGAAGCATCCCTGGGTAAAGCATGCTGGAGAGCAGAAGGGGGTTGAGGGCCAAAGGGTGGCCTGAGGCAGAAGCACTTAGCTGGGTAGAGTTGGTGGCTGTTGAGCTGCTAGCTGTGGAGCTTTGGCTCTCTGTCCTCTCCACTTTGCTGTCCACACTTGAGGTTTGAGCTGTCAATTCTCCACTGTTCTTCCCTGTGTCCTCACTACTTGTCGCCATAGCGCTTGCATCCTGTTTTCCCAGTAGGCCACTCATCCCAAGCAGATTAGGAAGCCCAGCCATGCCAGACAGCATCATGGGCAACATGGCTGCCATGTTTGCAGCATCAGGTTGCAGGCCAATGAGTCCAGCTGTGAGCTGGAGGGACTGGATGCTCTGGAGGGCCTGTAGGCTGGTCAGGTCCAGACCAGTGAGGAGGCCGTTGGCCAGAAGGGGGTTGAGTCCTAGAGTTGCTGCGTTAGCTCCTGCATTAGCCGTGGCTGCAGCTTTGGCCAGGGCGTTCTTGGGTCGACGACCTCGCCTGCTTACCTCCTCCGGGACAATGGGGCCAGTCAGGATACGGTCAAACATGCTCTCTGGGAGGTAGCCCTAGAAAACGCAAATGGGACTGTTAAGATGTTGAAAAATGAATCTGATGAAAGAACAGCACATCTGTAAGTGGTAAACTGTAGTGTATGGGTGGTCATTACAATATGACAATATGATGCTAACATGATATATGATGCCATATGTCAAAGGTTTTCTAATGTGTATATAGACATATATGTGGGCAAAAAAAATCTGACTACTAAACTATTCTGTTTGCCCACCATTGCCTCTTGTGAAAATTTACACTCAACTAGTTCACACAGACTACAGCTGATAATCAACATGCTCAAAAACTTTAATGCGCCTGTGCGAAAAAGAGCAACTTTTTATAGCAGGGGTTAGCAATGGTTTAAACGGATTATAACGTTAAAAAGTCAAGTGTTTAACCTAAACGTAAGGTGTAAAAGCAAACCACCTTTCGCAGTGTTTGGTGGGTTAAAAAAAAGATACTTTCTCTTCTTGTATACTTTCCCTCATGACTGACTGCCAACACAGATTCAACTCTCTCATTCATCCAAAGAAGTGCTCCCAATGACAGACTAGAACCAGAGGTGTTGTACACATTGAACTGACTAAAGGCAACTGTTGATCTCTGATGTTCATCAACGGCCTGATGGTCTCTGATGGCCAGCAGCCAGCTTGGCATGTCTTAGGCCCTAACATTTTCCAGTCAAGACTAGAAAAAGCACCTTGTAATGCATCACGAATGTTTAAGGGTGAGTTTCTGGGGCAGGCCATTTTGATATGCCTTTTCTTTTTTCTCATTAGGCTGAGGGATATAATGCTGCAGTACAGAATAATGCATTACACAAGCGATGTATTAAACTCTACTTCTAGGCAGACTGCCCCTTAAAGAATAGTAATCAGCTGCACGAGATGCTATGTGTGTATGCTAAGCAACTGAACAGTACCTAAAGTGGCCGGTGAGTGTGTATATATATTCAAAAAGGTTTCAAACTAATATTTCACTCTATTGTTGAGAAGTTTGAATGCTGACAATACCAGAGTACAAGACAGCATAATTGGCTTGGATTAATTGGTTGTCATGCAGTATGTTATGCTTTCTTTCACTTATAGTTTTTGCTAACTTCTTGAACAACCCTAGATCTAAATTAAGACCTAAAAACAATGAAGCAAAATCAAGAGCAAATGAAAGAGGAAGCCCAGACCACACTTATTTCATGGATGTCTCATTAATCCTAAAAGATGGGGCTAAATAAGTACCCCTAAATAAGTAAGTAGACTGTTCAGACAGGTAATTATAGACAAAGTCAATATTTTGATGGTTTCCTTCAATGTGGTGTCATAGAGGGTGCAAAGTAAACTTCTGTAATTCTCACCGACTGTTTGACCACATCTGCCCACTCTGGTGGAACGCCATACTCTGGGTTTTCCTGAAGAAACCGGCACAGGTCCTTCAGAGGAGGGGCAAACGCACCACCAATCTGACGAGAGGAAACAAGGAGTCAAATAAGGTGATCCAAAAAACACAGAGCATACAAAGTATACAGTTCCTAAGACTTGCAGTAAGGGAAACGCAATTAGGAGGCAACTCTAACCTTGCGAGCATTTCTCCTGTTGATGATTTGGACTCTTTCCTCTCCTGTCAGGCTGTTAACATCAATCTTGTTAGGGTTTCTGCAGCGATGTCTTTTCTGCTTCGGCCGCCCATCCTGAAACTGCGTCTTATTCATGGTCTGCCAACACACACACACACACACACACAAATGAACAATATGAAATGTAATCATATTTATCTTTAAATCTTTCAGAAAGCAGCTTCCAAAATTTCAACCACTGAGATCAAAAACATGAATGTCTTTTAGTTTTTGTTTGTTAGTTAATTAAAAAAACAAAAACAAAAAAAACCCTCTTCAAACTAACAAACCAAAATACATGGCTTACATCAGTAAGCAAGCAGGGTTGACTTACAGGAATGAATGCTCCAACGTCTGCTACAAAGCCTGGGTGCTCCTTCAGCCATTGATCAAGATCCTTCCGCTTCGGTGCATCATCTCCAGCCAGACGAGTCCCATTTTTAAGGTTGATGACAGGGACTCTGCTCTCAGTGTCCAGTGGCCCAGTGCCCTGAGGGAAGCCTGACCCAGGGGACATACCTGCTGGTACTGCCCCACTCCAACCTGGAGGAACCTACAGACACAGGAGATGGCAGGCATATAAGAACAAGTGCTGAAACACAGTATGCAACCAAACAGACATACAGTGTATATAAAGTTTTTGCACCAAGATCAAAGTAGAGATGCACAAATCACAAATCATGTTATGTCTTTCTAAGTATAATTATATGCTTCCATACCGGATCAGGCATTACAGGAGGTCTGTTCTTGTTCATGAAGAGAAGATCCATCCCTTCCACATTCTTCCTTCTTCCTCTCCTCCTCTTCACCGCTGGCTGACCATCAACCACTCCATTCAGACGCATCTGACCAGCCATTCCAACCATGCCAGCCACACCAGGCATGCTTGTCACGCCTGTCATGCCCAGAAAGAAAGGACAGAGGAAAGGAGAGCGAGACTGAGTAATCCATCACACATGTTAATTGACGCGCAAACTTAGGCTTAGCAATACGTATTGCTTCAGTATTCAAATGAAGCCATCTTTCAGGCTACTGACCTGTCAAAAGTATACATAAATTAGGATGTTAACAATGTCATTTGGAGTGGTTTGATGTGAAACACACCATTCTAGGAAAACCTAGTCAGTTTACCATGGTGGTAAACACACATGTAGGTTCACTGTTCAGCAAATAAAACGTCTACGTTTGCGCTGTATACATTGCAATTCCTGGTTCTCATCACCACCGCTGTAAAGAAATCCGAAGCAGTAAAATATCTATTACAAATCAGGCGACTCTGAATGACTTTGCTTGCAACTGAATGACTGAATTATGCAGGTTGTTAAAAATAAAAATTTAATTATGCAATTGTTAGAAACAAGGGGAAATCTCCATTAAGAATAGGCTAATATGTAAAATATATTACAAAGAATCATGGTGTTATAAGCATAATCATGACATGTTATTTTTAACCATCTTGTGGAGCCCTAGTGCATAAACTATACAGTGAGTAGTGTAATACACACTAGTTGTAGAGTACTGCAACATATTATTGCATTACCATGGGGAGAGCTGTTAAACGACTTGGTGTAGTCAGTCAGACCACTATCAGAGGCACTCTGCAGCTCCTGTAGCCTGGCCAGATACTGTTGCTGGGCAAGAGGTCCCTCCTCCCCATCCAGGGGCCGCTTTAATGACAATCCTTGCTTCTGGAAGGTCAGCTTCAGACTGTCTTCCTGCTAAATAAATTAAAAGTCAAAAACTTGGGAGGGTAATTTCAATGTTCTAAATTCATGTTATTTTCACTGACAGCAGCGCAAGCTAAGAACTACTTACGAAAGCAAAATTAAATTCCAAAACTATAATAGTTCTAAATAAAACATCAGAATTGAAATAAAATTACTTGAATATCAAATAAAATTACAATAAACAACTGAGAAAGACCAACTGAAATCAACTGTTACAGACTGAATTGTACCGTGCAGAAGCAAACAAAAGCAGAAACAAATAAAAGCAAACAGAACATGCCTAATGCCGCAACAACCATTGCGGGTCAGCATGTCTGGTGGAGAACTTAAAATAACATACGTCATTGATTTTGACTGAGAACTCCTTTTCTCTGTCTGCATCATGCTTCTTCACCTTTGAACCCTGAGGGGAGGCTGCAGGGTCATCTGTGAGGTTGGCTGCGTTGTCCAGCAGTTTAGTGGTGTAAAAAGAGGCTACTGCATTTCCATCATATGCACGCCTAGACCCAGGCCACTTGCCCTTCAACACAGCCTGACAAATACTGTCCAATCGGTTTATCATGACACGATCCTGAGAAATGAGGACAACAGCAGCATGGTGACATTACTCTATAACACTTACCATATAAGGAAATGCAATTATCAACAACAACAACAACAACAACAACAACATGCATTCGAAAATACTGCTCTTCACAATGAAGGTTTACCTTTGGCCAATATGAAGCAGCAAGCATGTAGCCGCCCTGGACAGGCTGGGAAGGGTTAGCGATGCCATTGGTCACATGACTGTCCTGCATGTCGTCGTGAGTGGTGCTATGAGATGCTACGCTGTCCTCATCAAAGCCTTTTACACCAGGCACTGCTGATGCTACACAGACAAATTTAGACCTCATTATTTTATGAAAGCATGTAAACAACTGGCCATTAGACACATACAATCAAGCTGTACACTGGGCAACAAACAATGTAAAAATGTGCTGACCTTCAACTAGCAATCAACAGAAGAGCAGTTTTCTTTTAAATCATCTCTAGCTCAGTGACCTTAATCTGCATGTGAAATGTACCTTGATGGTGTTAAATATACTTATATTTATCACAACTCTGATAGAGTAAGGCTATAAAAAATAATAAATAAATAATAACAAAAAAACAAACAAAAAACAAAAAAACAAGTACACTTACTCAATTGAATAGAAATATTGAATTTTGAAATTAAATAGTTTTAGAACCAAACTACTTCAACACTAGAGTACCATTCAAATTTAGTGCCATTTGGTACATTCATTCCTGGTTTAAGCCACAAACAATTGCAGTTTGTAATTTTTATAAATCCACTGAAAAAAGTATCGTCCTGAAATTGATATTTAAGTCAAGGTGTCAGTCTTGTTATTATAAATAAATAAATTATATTAAATATGAACACAAATTTATATCATAGTATTTTCTACTTTTTAGACAATAATGATACCACAATATCAAGAAAATGTAAAAAAATGTATAATAGTAACAGTTATGATAACAACAAAACCTACAAAATAATACAGGGTGATTCAAATAGATTTGTCCAATTTCAAAATGATTTATTTCACTTCATCAATACAGAAAAATGCAGTAAATTGTTTAAGAAAGCATCAAGTAATTTTACAGGTGCTCAATATGACCACCTCCAGCAGTACAGACAACATCAACGCGACAGTCAAATTCATGTACTCATAACCCTGTTCCAGTGTAGTTGGGAGAGTTGGCACATAAACAGACAAACACCATACGCCGATCTAGAAATCCGATTAAGAAATCCGATAAATAGAGCTGTATTTTAGCTCAGTAATCAGATTGCTCAGTGCATATAAACTCGTACTCGGAATTCTCAGTCTGCGCATCCACAAGAACAGGTGGTGCATGTCACGAGATGGGAGCAAAACACTGTCAGAGCGGTGCTGAAACCCAACACGAAAAAAAGGATTTGAATATTCATCATTTTTTTTCGAAGATACATTATATATGTAAACATTGGAGGTGGGAACCTCTTGGCACATCACGATTTGATTACAATTCAGAGGGCTGCGATGTGATTATAAAACGATTATCGATGCATCTTGAATATTTTTCTATACAGGATCTCTTTTTCTCACTGTGTGATGATTTGGTACTTTTAAAGCAAAGTATTTTTAAGGGCAAAAGCCCTGTTTCTCAACGAACTGGTGTGCAGACTTCAGGTCACTTAGCAACACAGTCTCTCCTGGCTAGCAGCGAACGAAAGACAGAGAGAGATTTAGCTAAGACAAACATCTGGAGACGAATGGACTTATCTGCATTTATAAGCAGTGAAGTTAGTTTCCTGGAACATTAAATCTGCAACGAAAGACTATCAAACACTAAAAACTTGTGATGCTGAAATTGCTTCTTTTTCAAATGTTCCCATTCCACTTTAAATGGTGCCACATTTACTTTTCAGCGCCTCAGTCAGAATTTAAGGTGGAAAAATTTGAACAAGAAGCTGGAGAATAAGAAGCGACTTCAGCCTCGTAAAACAGCTGAACAATGAGAGAGATTTTACAATAAGCTGCTCTACTTCTGAGGAAGTTTTTTGGCAGAGATGAGCGGAAAGCCACTAAAACGACAGCTGAGCTGCACTTATCCACTTCCAAGTTCAGCTTTTTGCGTTCAACATTGTTATAAATTAAAATTTAGAAAATCGATTTTTCACATTTGTGAATCGATTCAGAATCGTTCACGTCTGCATTGCAATGTATCCAAGAATCAATTTTTTTCCTGCACCCCTAGTAAACTTGATAGGATTACTGACAAAATCAGGTTTTCTGCAGTTATCGGATTACTGAGTGCATGTAAATGCATTTATGTTTTGGCTTATCTTGGGGTTCACAGTATGACAAAATTCACATCATAAGAGAACGTCATGCCAGTATACCTCCCAGTCCCTACCATAGAGCAGTGCTTTACAATCCTACTCAGGCCTGCCTTAACAAACCCGGAACCAGGGTCAAGATGATCAACAGCAAGATGATCAATGAAGCTCAATTATTGGATTAACTGTTTGCAATCATATAGCAGAATCTAAAGGATTTATGCCACTACAGCAGTCTGGTCTAAACTGAATAAGGTGTAGCAGATTTGAAGTTAACAACTCAAACACTCACCGTTCTTTGGAGCTTCTTCACTGTCGCTATCCTCAGAAGATGATGACGATGACGATGAAGAGGACGAGCCAGAGGAACAGGAAGAAGACGAAGATGAGGAACTAGATCCTGAGCGTGAAGAGGAAGAAGATGAAGACGATGATCGTGATGAAGAGCTTGACGAGGAGCTTGATGAGGATCCATCAGAGTCAGAGTCTGAGCCAGACCGTCTTCTGGATTCTTTGTGGCTTCTCTTGCTCAACTTCTTCTGTTTCCGGGCAGCAGAGTTTGGAGTGAGCGGTTTTGTTCTGGCTGCCACCATCCGCCTCTCATTTTCTGCTCCTTTTGCTTCAACTTCTTCTTTCAGCCCCACCTCTCCAGTGGGCGTTGGAGGCCTAACAGAAGGACTCCATCTCTCCGTCCCTGCCTCCCTCTGTTTGCTCTCATCTTCTCCCTCTGTAAGTGGCTCCACCTTGGGTATGACTTCCTCCTCCCTGTTGGCAGAGTTTGCCACTAGTGGTGATGCTGGAGCTCCAGTAGCCTGGTTCTGCAGTAAGGGTGTCGGAGTGCGGGACTGCCCCAGCAACAGCGCCTGGTTTTGGGCTTGGGTTTGTGCTGGAACCCCCTTGTTCTGGCTGTAGTTCCTCTGAGCAGTCATGAAGCAGAGCTCTGGATCACGCAGTATGTGGTAATCTGTACGGCTCACCCCGTGCTTTGCTGCTCCAATCAGCAGGTCCCGGTCATGGGTTCCTGGCTCCCACCACACGGGCAGGTCTGGTCCCAGTTGGCACAGTGCCAGGCGCTCATAAAGCTGTGGGTGCCGCAGCACTTGCTCTCGCACTTGTCGGAGCAACTCTATGCGGTACAATGTACGAGATGCACGCTCTTCTGTAATTGGCTGGATGGACAGAGAGGGATCCACTACATCTGAAGAGAGAAAGACAAGATAAGGGGAAAAATAGGGATTGGTCTTTCATATGAACTTCAAGTCCAAAAAACACCACCAAACTTTGTAAAAATAAAGAAATACATAAATAATTTCATGCTTAGTTGTAAAGAGATATGATTTTTTTCATGAGATATTTCTACATCAATAACGTACAACTAGCTAATTTTTCATTTGTTTTGTTCCTGGTAATTTCCTTGCAGAGCATTACTGCAGCTCTAATTATATCCACTACTGTTCTGCTATTCATGAACTGAATCAAATGAAATCAGGAGCTTGTAAATAATTAAAACTACTTAATGTCAACTTAATTACTTATCAACAAAGAATGGTTACACAGACTGTTGGCAAATTGTAATTTATTTCTGAAACTTCTGAAAAAATTCTGAAAAAAATAAAAATAAAAATGCTGCCTCCTTACACAATTCTGGCCTATAGTGTTTGTGCATGTGTTTGGCAATACCATGCTGGCAGATGAAAGGGTCACACTGTTAAGGAGAAAATACTACTCACCGCCTTCCCTCACTGGCAGGCGGCAGACCCTCCTGCACATGGCAGTGAAAGCACAGAGGTATTTCTGGAGACTCTCATCTGTTTTCTTGTGCAGACGAGCCATTGCTCTGAACTTGGTCCAGTCGAAGCAACTCAAGTCTGGGTCAAACACCACACCAAATGTAGAGACCACACGATAGAAATCTGCCTCTTCTCTCCTGGTCCACCTACACAAAGGAAGAAAAGACAAAAGGTTGAGCACCACAGAGGACAGACTATCTATTAAACTTAAAAGCTATGTGTTTTTTTTTTTAAACCAAATGACAGCATGCTTCATCATAATAACAAATTTCAGTTGAACCAAGTCCATTGACTATTTTAACAATAACAACTCATAACTGTGCTCTTTGCCGGACGTCTCACCTTTGTTGTCTCTCAATCTTGGCAGCCATTTTGGGATTAAGCGTGTGGGTGAGAGTTGGTGGCAGAGGGCAGAGGGATGGGCCCATGGTCTGCTGGGTTTGATGAATCTGCAGGATCTGTCTGCTCTTGGTGAAACGCTGCGAGGCTGTAATAAGGCGCCGCAGTCGAGCCGTTAACACAGATGGAGATGGCCAGTACGCTCCCGTGCCGGCTCCGAGAGAACCACCTCCACCATCTAACACAGAGCCACCTTCTAAACACACACAGAAAGACGGGATCATAGCCATTGATGTAAAACATAGCAAGAGACACATGAAGCTGCCTTACAGAACAGAATTTCACATACCTCCTCCTGTGTCTGTTATAACCAAATCACCCGGAGACGAAGCATCATCCTACAGAACCAGGAATAAGGATCATATTAAAAACAGCAAGAATATTCAGCCTCCTTAAAATGGACTAGAATAACAATATTCAGCCTAGTCTATGAGTTCTGTAATTCTTACCTCCATGTCATCTTTTATCAAAGCCGGCGCAGGCTTATATTCAGGGTCATCACCATCCCTGCACACAGACATTTACACCAAATGTCAAGATGACACAGAGCAGCAAAAGAACTGTCCATTTCTCATGGTATGTGTGTATATGTTTAATGTGTGTTTCTGTACAAAAAGCTTTTGTGTATGTTCATATCGCACCCATCCATAAAGTCATTTCCTCTCTGTTCAGCAGCGATGGCCTTCTCATCTGGCCGGCCTACCCGCTCTAGGAAGCACAGAGCAGGATCTGCACGAATAGTGTTGTACTTCTCATAACCTGCAAAGCACACTCCATAGTCAGACTAACAGACAGCAGGAGATTACGGTGATCCCACATTAATGGGACATATGCTCATTGTCGTAATAAAATCTTGTATCTTTGTTATGATGACTCTAAAGAATAAGGACAAAAATAAATAAATAAAATGGCTTTCAATGTTTTCAAAAACAAAGACTTTGGAGCTGTATCAATTCTTTTTCATTAACTCACCTTTACACAGAGCTTTACACTTTTTAAAATTTTGATTTTACTCTTAATTTATTGCTACTTCTTTAAGGACTCCTTTGGAAATGAAATCCCTTCTAAAGTGAAAATCCTTCATCAACTGTTGTTAAGGCCTGCCTGCTGTACAATTTAGGGTTGTTTTTCTCTACTTTTACAGATGTAGTCTACTTAGCTACAATAGCAGCAAGTTATTAGTCTGCAGTCTACCATGATAAGTGCTAATGAACTTTGCTTATGTCTTTAAAGGGCTGCTTTACATACAATTTAGAAAGCAACAAGTCTAAGTTGCTGGTAAAGCTAAACAGATGATACTACTGTGAAATATGCAATCTGTGACATGTTTAGATTTTATGGGAATGTCAGTAACATTTTACAACAGTACTTGCATATTCATCATCACTATAAGCTATGAAATATCGACTTAAAATGTATTACTAACAGCAATAACAGGATCAGGGAGACAACTGTGTGTGTTTGTTCTCCTCACCATGCTTGTAGATTCCTAGCAGCAGACACTTGTCTGCAAGAGAATCCCACCATAAAGCAGGCAGCTCAGAATGATCCGGCTCAGGAACACAAATCTCTACCTCACTGAGAGACAAGAGTTAAAACGGGTAGAAAAATGCTTAAACCCAAGCAATTATCAATAAGCGACTCAAGCAGAACTGACATGAAAACAAACATTTTGGCATTGCAGTTTAGATGCGACAGTCCTTTGCAAGGCTTAGTCTGCGTGTTTGAACAGCAGATGGCACTGTTATGCAGCCCAAACATAATGAATTCGATAATCTGACAAGTTTCTTTACATGTTCAAACACTCAACTATATGATTTTATGTTCACAACTTGCTCAGTCTCTTGTACACAAGACTGATGTGGTGTACAATGGCTGAAAGGAGTAATTCATCATCCTTATACTGGACTAATACAGCAAAACAAAAGGCTCTAGAAGCTTTATGATGATATGCAGAGAAGGTGAAAGGTTTGTCTCACCTGGCTTCAGCTCCATCCAGCACGCTCTGACTCTGTCCACCAATGACCTCCTGTTTCAGATAGTACAGCATTCTCACTCTCAACAGCACCCTACACAGATGAGAGAAAGAGCGAGAGAGCAAGGGGGAGGCAAGGGGTGGTGAGAGAGAGAGAGAGAGAGAGAGAGAGAGAGAGAGAGAGAGAGAGAGAGAGAGAGAGAGAGAGAGAGAGAGAGAGAGAGAGAGAGAGAGAGAGAGAGAGAGAGAGAGAGAGAGAGAGAATGAGAATAATTACAGTGCAACAAAGTACGGTATGCTGATTACTGGGAACAAACACACACACACACACACACACACACACACACACACACACACACACACACACTCTCTAAGCCACTTCTCCCTCAGGGTCACGGTGGGTGCTGAAGCCTATCCCAGCGATCATTGGGCGGAAGGGAGGATTTACTGTGAATACTTTATTTTTAATAATAATTTTTAGATATAGTACTGTGCAAAAGTCAGAATCCATCATTCATTTAATTTCCTGCCAAATGGTCGTTAGTTTGTCATTTTTCAATTTTCAGGAACGAAAGCAGAACAATACACAATAGCATCAGCAATTTAGCACAACACAATGTTTTCAGTACTAAGTGTGTCCATCATTTATCCTTTTCCATTCTTTACAGAAGACTTGCTTTCACTTTTTCAAAGAAATTTTCAGGGACGTTTTTCCATATCTTAGAGGTTGGCTGCCCTGCTTCTCATGATCCCAATCACATTCAATGACGCTGAAGACTGGGATACCAGGGTGGTCAGGCTTCTTTCTTTTTGTCCATTTCCTTTTCTCAGTAACTGCTTCTTGACAGCTACACATGCTTTCAGACCCTCTTTCTCAAAGATGAAAGTACTGTTTATCTGTGGTGAAGGTTTTGGTGGTCTATCAGGTCTTGTATGGTTGTTAGGAGCCTCATTTTATCTATAGCTTTTAAATAGGTTGTGAACTTAATTCAGAAATGTTTTCCTTTTATTTTACTTTCACATTCCTTGTGCAAGTGAATTATCTTGTATCTCCTCAGAAATATTTCTTGAAATGCGAACAACATGCACTTAATGACCATTTTTACTGGAATTGAAAGGTGGTCTCACAGTACTGTAAAAGACACACACACACACACACACACACACACACACACACACACACACATATATATATATATATATATATATATATATATATATATATATAAATAAAACTTAATTTTTTTCTTTTTATGAAATACAAACATGTGCAAGTTCTTTATGATGATGCAGTGAATATTCGAAAACAATGACACAATGTGTGATCTGCTAAATACAGACTCTTGATAGGCCACAGCACACTTCTAGATACACAACACACACAAGTTGCCTGCCATGGTGGCATTCCAGTCCTGACAGAAAAACGCAGATGTAGGCAAAGCTGATGAGTGTATCCAGTGTGTGTGTGGGGTAGTACAGCTCCCAATGAACAATAGGGAACTTTCTGTGGTGGCAAAGTGCCCTGTGTCCTCTCTTTGACTCTCTCACACACCCCAACAACAGCCAAACGGCTTTATGAACCCAATCAAAATCATGCACCACTGCTTGCCAAATTTGTGATGAACAATATTAACTCAGGTTCTGTCATTCACTGCAAAAATCCATCAGCAAAATGAATCAAAAAACACATTTGTAAGCTGATAAGCATTATGTTTTCCAGTTTCACATTTTATTCTTGCATTAAACTGAGCTGCTAAAGCTAAACTACCTAGTCCCAATTACAACTGCCTCACTGCATTCACATCAGACTTCATCCATTACTACTAACTGTGGTGGAACAGCTTGATTAAGGAATTCCCATTTGATTGTTACTAAGCCCAAAACTCAGTACTTTACTAAATTACTTGAGCCTGTGTATGAATGTCAACATATTAGCGTAAGCAATAAACAGGGGGGATAACATTAAGAAAACACTTCAGCAGACTAATTCAGCAGACTACCAGTACACATACTTGTTGCAGTGGTGCTTGAGGTGTTTCTTGTATCCGTCGTCAGATAGCATGTGCTCTGGGTTGTGTTTCCTGATCCACTCAGCCTTCTGGATGTCAAATGTGCTGGACTGAGTCTTCATCTTCTTCCCCTTCCTCCCTCGAGGAACTGGTGTGGACAGCCCTGGAGAAAACAAACACACATAATTAACCTTCACTACACTAGAGGAACTATAATGCACAGCACGTTTGGAAGACTTTTTTCTACAGTAAATCAGAAGTGAGATCCTGTCTGACTGAAGAGACAATTAAATGGTAGCATTAAAAGCATTACTTTATATTCACAACATCAACTTTCTTTTGTACAATCAGTTCTACGACCATGTGTGATACAAAAATATGGATACATAGAAAGTGCAATCCATCAGAACTAAACTCTACAACATTAATTTTGCTGCTATCTGGAATGCATGAATTATCACTGAGGAAAAGTAAAAACTGTACAGGAGGTCCTCAGGTTACGTCAGTCCCGAGTTAAAATGTTTCGTGGTTACAACACATCTCCCATATACTATATAAATCCTTGTTTCGACTTAAGTGGTTTTGCGTCATAAACGTCGTAAACGCAAACTTCGTGTGCGGCGGAAGAATATGCCGTAACGCGGCTGTGGACCAAGGAAGATGGCGTCACCCCAGTCGCAGTTGTACGCTCCCAAGCGTAAGGCAGACTCTTCTGATGGCAGTGCATCGAAGAAGAGGAAAGCCATCACCATGGAAGTGAAATTAGATATCGTTAAGTGATCCGATATGGGGGAAACAGCGACAAACATTGGCCGGTCGCTTGGACTTGGTCATTCGACTGTCGCTATGATTATAAAAGATAAAGATCGCATCCTACTGTTTTTTATTACTGTTTCAATTCATTACTAAACGTATTTTAGATTTCCTTAATGTGTTTTTTGATAATTATGCAGGGTACTGTGTTAGGATAGGTGTTAGGATAGGATAAGTGCTTACAGTATTTACATACAGTATGTTCCGCATGTTCCGACTGAAAATCGGTTTACGACGCGACGAAGGAACGGATCAACGTCGTAACCCGAGGACCCCCTGTATTACAGCTGCCCCTCTGATACAACATTATTACCAAAATAAAAATGGAAAAAAAAGAGCAATGTTTGTGATAAATTTGCACCACTATCTACTGAATGGTCATGCATATCTACTGAATGGTCATGCTTCTCTGGTCCTACCTAGATGGTTCTGGAGCTCCTTGGTCCTGCCATCCTCTGTCGGGGCAATCAGGTCCCACATGAAGCTTTTGATCTTGTCATCTCCTCTGTAATGCACGAGGCAGTACGCGAGCAGCGCTCTGCAGATCCACTCCACATCTTTCTCGCTCAGCTGTCTCTTAAAACGGCCGTGCTGCAGGATGTCCCTCCAGCGGCCCCACCTGAAAATGCACATCACAGCTGTTACCATTTTAAGAAAACATTCCACCCACTAAGATATTTACTGTTATTGTAAAAATAGTAAGTAGGACAAAGGATATAGCGGTAGAGTTGTTTCAGAACCACACCTAATCTCTTTACAACACAATTTAAAAACAAAAAACGACTTGCATATCTTTTCTTCTCTGACTACATAAACTGTGACACTTACATATACATACATATACGGGGGAAAAAAACCTTGGCCTCAAAGTGATGTTTTTTAAGCTGTGTCTATTTTTGTGCATCTAAATCCATAAAATTGCCACACAGTGTTAGAAACAGCATACGTGTGTGTGTATGTATATATGACACACACACACACACACACAATCTATCTATCTATCTATCTATCTATCTATCTATCTATCTATCTATCTATCTATCTATCTATCTATCTATCTATCTATCTATCTATCTATCTATCTATCTATCTATCTATCTATCTATCTATCTATGAGATTACTTAACATTTAGTTTGAGGCCAGTGTGCTTAAAGTTTTCCATTTGCATAATGCTAATGGTTAATAAATAAGGCTCCATTACTTGTTAGCCTCATAGCTCAGTACAAAACTAAAACAAATCTAAGACAACAAATAGTGAGAAGATTTGGTATAAGGGTAAATTTAATTTTCTGCTAACAGCACTCACCCGTACACCAAAAGGTTCTTCTCCACACGGAAGCACTCAGTGCGTCCATAGCTGTTGAGGCGGTCATACGGACGTCGCAGTTTTGGCTTGTCGTCTCCACTGCTTTCACCCTCTGAAAGCTCGGCCAGCTCATCTTTAGTGGCACTGAACGGCCGTGTTTGCTTCCGCACCCTCGGCGTGTCTATCACCAGGCTGTTCTGTTGTTCACAAGCATGAGATATAGAGGAAAAAATAAAGATGAAAAAGCATGAGAGATGGGAATTCTTTAGCAGTTGCTGCTTTTCGGTTAGACTCTGGTTGTTTTGGTACTGACACTTTTTGCACATTTTAGTTATACTGAGTATTTCACAAAGCAGGAAGCAGTAGCTGTAACTATAATCTGATTCTCAACAGAAAAAAAAAACAAACACTGAATCTTCACTAAAATTAACTAGTTATTCTCCTATAAAAGAGCAACTATACCACGTTCCCCATGTTGCCCACATTCAACTCACTCTGCCATTGACTGTGTCCATGTCAATCTCAGCCTTCTTGGCCCATTTGTCCCAGAAGTTGGGGTCATCCAGAGAGATGTCTGTGCGGTTCCCTGAAGCTACGAAACTGGCCTGTGAGATTAGAGCAGAATGTTTTACTTGGACGCGAGACAGAAGCGCTAAAGTCACTCAAATAGAATCAAGACAGACATTTCCTCCAACTACAATATATAGCCTTAGTGACTTCTGCTCTCATTCTTACATTTTTATTAAGATATATATAGCCTGTACAAATCTGACTTCATTCATATAACATCTGTCGGCCCATGTTTAACTGAAGTTGTTTCCCAACTATTTTACACAGGTCCATGGCCCATTAAATAATAGTGCTACTCCTCCTTGCTGTTTTTTCAAGATCTGTAAGATGTGAAGGATGTGTACAGAGAATAAGGGGGAGCAGTATACAGCATATCACTGTACACAAATTATTTGTTCAGGTATGTGCAATGCTACGTTTAAAAGAACCCCATCAGCCTGTTTCACAGTAAAGGTGAAAAATAACCTGTCACCATGCAAATGTGAAGGCTTCATAATCGTGGGTAGATGTTCGTGTCATTCCTATTGCTTTGTCTAATGGGTAATAAAAAAAATATAGACAAATCATTGACCCCTAAAAAATGGCCACTAAATTCCAAGAGTGGCAGACAATCAGCAGGCCAACCTTGGCAAAGGTGGACCCCCGTCCCTCTGACTCAATGGTGATGGTTTTGGTTCTGCGTTGGAGGATCTGGTCAATATCTTCCTCGCAGAATTTTGCTCCCTCGTCTTCTTCGTCCATCAGAGCACCATATGCTCCACGCCTCAACAGGTCCTCAATCTCTTTCTTAGAAAGCTGCTGCTGGATCTGCTATACAGAAAGGGACAAAGTGTGAGTGAGTTTTTATTTACATGTTTGTTTTTGTTACATTTACAACCCTTTTGGGTGTAATAATTGGGTTTCTATACAGAACCATCTACAGCACATACTCCATCAATCTGAAGAACCCTTTCATGATGCAAAGAATCCTTTAATAAAAAAAAAATCTTTTCAAGGGTGTATAACTTTCACAACGTGAAGAATAAATTGTAATTACGCATCAAAAACTAGTTTCATTTGATAATGATCACTTTGATCAAAGCTGCCCTTTTTCATATAAAACAGGGTTGCACTGCTGTAACATTCAGTTTATACTCTCTATCATCTCAGAATGTCCCTAGAATTACAACAGCTGATGCTTTTCTTGCTTAACTTAGTAACTTACCCCTCCTCCACCTAGGCTGTTGTCTCGTCCACTCATGCTCTGTAGCACAGCCTTATCCAGTCCCAGTTTGAGGCTGGCTCTGTCAAACATCTCTCGCTCGTAAGAGTTACGCGTGATCAGCCGATACACCTTAACTGCCTTATTCTGACCAATCCTGTGGCAGCGAGCCTGGGCCTAGGAGGAAGAAACATGTGAAACGGTTGCCCATTTATGCACTTTGTGGAGACCAATGAAGAACATCACTGAGATAAAAAATTCAATACTAAAACAAACAAATTCAAAACTAGAGTTCAAAACTAAAAACAATTTCAACTTCAGGCATGAGAAGTGCACAATTCTAAAAAAAAAATCCAAGAAAATTTCCTAGTAACTAAGAAGCTTTGGCAGTTTTAAGGCAAACCTGCATTTATCACTTTTTCAGCTATCCTGGCTCAACCAAATAAACAACAACAATAATAACAAAAATAAAAATGGAAATACAGAAATTTCAGTGACCTGAAATTGTTCTGATGAAAAACGGTGCTTTAGGTTTTAGGCTGTAACAGAAGACTAAACAGGCCTACACTGAAAAGACAAATTATTTTTAATGACAACAAAACTGAGAAACACTAATTGAAGCGTTATTTATTCTCTCCTGCACTGATCAGTGCAGATGCGTTTAAACTGAAAAGTAGATCAACAGTGCAAGTGTCACGCATGTGGGAACTACTTCTCATTTTCTATGATGGACGTGAGGCAAGTGACATACACCGATCAGGCATAACATTATATTATTATCAATGTTTCTACGCTCAATGTCAATTATATCAGCTCCGCTTACTATATAGATGCACTTTGTAGCTCTACAATTACAGACTGTAGTCCATCTGTTTCTCTACATACTTTGTTAGCCCCCTTTTACTCACTGTCCACTCCATTAGACCCTCCTATCATGTCAGTCCACCTTGTACATGTAAAGTCAGAGACAATAGCTCATCAATAGCTACACAATGTGTGTTGAAATGCAACTATTTAGTAAGTAGAGCTAATAAAATGGACAATGAGCGTAGAAACAAGGAGGTGGTCATGTTATGCCTGATCAGTGTATAATCTCTGTTAAGCATCAAGGAGCTACCAACCAAGACAACCAAGAACTTCAAAACTGGTTTGATAGCACTTGAAAACACTACACCAGCTCAATACGCAGAGGACAGCAATACAGAAGCAGAAAGTCCCTGTTAGCATGCCATAGCCATAAAAATAGCAAAAAGAACTGTGTCAAAGTGGCAGGCATAAAATTGAATGAAATAAATTTGGATGCATATTATTTCACAAGGACATTAAAACTAATTAATGTAAGACTTCTAAGCAGAAGACAGCAGTGACATGTGCACATAATACAAACGCGCTTCTAATCTTTATTTTAATTTTGTGTCTACCTGCAGATCGTTCTGAGGGTTCCAGTCGGAGTCAAAGATGATGCAGGTGTCGGCAGCAGTTAGGTTGATACCCAATCCACCGGCTCTCGTGCACAACAGAAAGACGAACCGATCAGAGTCTGGCTTACTGAAGCGATCTATGGCTGCCTGCCGAAGGTTCCCACGCACTCGCCCGTCTATCCGCTCATAGAGGTATCTGAAGACCACAAACACAAATTAGGAAATTGGTAAGGAGCAGTTTAAAACCAAAAACAGATTTTAAAAGCAGATTGCCTCATCTGTGATCGAGAAATCACCCCAGCGGGCCTTTACTGCATCTGACCAAGTGGAAGTAAAACCTCGTGTTATATAGAGAGGCACTGGTCCTTCACCTGCCACTCTTGTTTTTCTCTTTCCTTCCTGCATTCTCTCACTCTGTCCTTCCAGCACACTATAACTCTTTGCCTTGTCATTTCTCTCCTTTCCCCATCTTCTCTTTCTCTGACCTACTTCAGGCTGTTTAGCGCTCTAGGCTCTTTCAGTGTCTGATGTGAGCTCTCTAGGGGGTCTGTGCCCTTCTACTGAACCATGGATAGACCTGCAAACAGCCCCCCTACACACAGACTACAGACTTGTTTTTACATCATGTCAGGACATAAGATCATACAATTGTTTCACATATATGTACAGTACTGAGCATAAGCTAGACACTTTTGTTTATTTAATTGCCAGTGAAAATGAAGTACAAAGTTATTCATTTTTCAGAAAAATCTGAAAAAAAGTCAGAAAAAAACAGGATACACATTTAACAGAAATTTAAACAAAAGTTTCCTACACTAATTATAATATCAAATCTAAGGAGCCTGCTATTCAATTTGTCCACTCTTTATTTTTGTGCACCTACTGCTATTCTAACTACTCCATCCTTACAACCTTAAACCCATCCAGTTACAACTGTGTCCTCTTGACAAAAACTTCTCAAAGGAGACTGTGACATTACAATCCCTTAGAGTCACCAACATTCACACACGCAACTACCCAAACTCACCTTTAGCTGCCTTGCACATTTTATTTCTTAAATAGGGGATCTGTAGAGATTACATTATGGACAACTGGAGATCAAAAATTTTAAAGACACATAGAAAATGGGACTCCTAACTACCTGACAGACCAACAAAAGTGTCACCATTCGAAAAATAGTACTTGAAGCGTTTAACTATGAGATGAAAAAACAACTTGCATTAGATGTAAAAACATCCACATGAATTTCTGTCCATCCTTCCACTGCGAGTACTCAACACTGTCAAAAAGCAGTTCCGGAGTGAATGAAACAACCAAAAAGGGAGAAAATTTCACTTGACCGGATATCTGAGATTGTAATACCATGAGCATGGTATTATAGACTGATCAAATTTTGATTGTGAGAACATGAAACTTCTAAGACATAACTGGTTAGGTACTGAAAATTATCCCAACAGATTTCTGTGGAAAAACAGAAAACAAATTTTCCATTAATAATGCAAGTTGTAAAGGCAGAGTGGACACACTATATACTGAAAAACTGATATTACATTAAGTTGTTGAGACTTCTGTTTAATATTCTGTAAAATGTATGCCGTCTGCTTTTTCCCTGTGGCTGAAGAACAAATAACTGAATGAAAAGGTCCTCTGACTTTTGTGCAGAACAGTATAGATAAATACCTCTACATAATATTTTAGTTTATCCCTATTAGCCCCACATCCCTACAATGTACAAAAATATATTAAAAGAAGTACAAAAATATATTAAAAAAACATACAAATACGCACATGTATACAAGCATGTGCACAGTTAAACACACACACACACACACACACACACACCCACCAACATAAGAATTTTACATTTCAGGATCGAGTGCTTTCCTCATGACACCTTTTCATTTCAATACAGCTCTCTGAGAATCAGTTGCTGTTCCTGAGACTGCATTTCTAAACAAATCCACCAGGAGGCACTTCACAGTTTTTATTATTGAGGTCATCATTAAATTAAAGCTGCTCCGGCAGCATGAGACGGCCGCTTACCGTTTCTGGATGAGGTAGTCTTCCAGGATGTCGAGGCACCGCACCATCTGGGAGAAAATAAGGACTTTGTGTCCACCGGCCTTCATTTTGGGCAGCAGCTTGTCAATGAGGACAAGTTTGCCAGCAGACTGCACCATGGCCTGCAGGTGGAAGTCTGGGGCTGAGGGGCTGCACACCTCCCGGAAGTCCTCTAGGATTTTCTCTTCTGCCCCTAAGAGAAACAGAGAGAGAGAAGTTTGTCAGGCAGCTTCATGTTTTTGTGTGAGCGAAAGTGTCTTAGTGTAACAGTATACCTATATTTACTCCAAATATACTTGATCTCAAATGTACTCCACCAGAGTCTACTTTTTTAGCTTTCCACAGGTGACAAATAACGGAAGCTCATACCCCAAAAACCCACATTGTGCAAAAAATGAACGCATGACAATCATCGTCTAGCTGCCTCAAACTTTGTTGAATTGTTAAGTAATCTTGTTTACACTTGCTTATGTGGCTTGACATTGTATATGATAAAAATTGCCACATTATGACCAAAATTCAGTGTTCAAAATGCTGGCAACTGCTGTTTTTAGCTATGAAACACATTTTGTCCGAAACATACTTCATAAACCCAATGCATGACCAGCTACACTTGGGCTAAGGGAAATATTTTGTATTTGTAATATTTTTTTTTGTTTGTTTAATATAAACCAATTTTAACCAGTATTTATTTATGAGTACATTTTGGGGGTTACCTTTTATGAGGTAGGGGTGATTGCAACATTTCCTCAACTCCATCATAGTGTTGACCAAGTTGGGGACATTAGCTTGACCGACTCCTTTGGCCAGGAAAGAGAAGTTCTTCTCCAAGATGGCACGATAGTATTTCTTCTGGATGTTGGTGAGCTCCACTTCGATGATGGTCTCTTCTTTAGGAGCCAGTTTCTTCTCAACGTCCTCTTTTAGCCGACGGAGCATCATCGGTTTCAGAATAGCCTGCAGTTTTTGAACCTATAAGCACACAAAACACTTCAAGAGTTAAACTCTGTAGTTTAGCTGGCTCCTTTAACACTAGTCTTAGTCTTCATTCAATCTTAAGTCTATTCATTTACTAATACGAATTATCTGCCAACAACTATAAATCTAATATAGTTATGAATAAATAAAGTATGGACCCATATACGTGTCCCCATAGGTTTATCCATATCTATTATACCTCCAAGCAGTCACTCAATCAAATCAACCAATTATCGTGCCCCACTCTCCCACCTATGCACCCAGACATGGTAATACACATACCTGCTCCTCAGTCTTCAGGTCCCCAAACTCCTGCATGAAGGTGTTTTCAGAGGGGAAGCGTGACGGCTCCAGGAAATGTAGCAGACTGAACAACTCCTCTACAGTGTTCTGCAGTGGAGTGCCAGTCAACAACACTTTATGCTCCTAAACATTAAAATGCAACGGGTCAACAGCGATGGATATGAAAAAGTTAGGAAAAAGTAAACAAATGGCACAGTCAATACTGCTCAGTATCATGCCACTGAATATGTATGTGTGTTCTTTTGTGTACCAGGCTCATTAGCTTGAAGCCCTCCAGCAGCTTGCAGTTTTTGTTTTTCAGACGATGAGCTTCGTCAATGATCACACAACGCCAGTCGATGGCATTGAGTTCCGGACAGCCTCCCAAAATCATCTCAAACGTGGTGATAACTGCCTGAAACCGGTACGCCCCTCTCACCACACGACCCTGGAAGAAGGGCAGAGAAAGAAACTGCATTAGAGCTAAAACAACCACTTCTTATAACTGATTAGTCTACTAGCTATTAATGAAGTGACTGACTAAGCCATCACTTCTTTTGTTCCTTTAACTTCCTAATTATTATTTACTCAAATTTCCATCAGTGTGGTTTCTTTTATGGTGCAGCAAAAATAGAAACAATATTACTTCTAAGGTTTCCTGTAGTGTACTACAATCAGACAGCATTATCACATACATTGTATAAATAGTGAAGAGCATTATTAAACATTATACATGGACAACAAAACTCATGTTGACATTTTCTCCTAATCAATGTCATCGCACATTCTGGCTAATCGCTGCAGCTCTAACTCAATATCACAGCATGCTAGTGTTTATTCATGAAAAACGCATAAAGGCATGAGAGAGGACCAAATGAAATGCATACTCCTGACTTTTTAAACTGATGGGCCTATGTAGTCTCCTTTTGAAAGTGTGTGATGTTTCATGTGCATGTGAGTAAGCATTTTGTTACCATCAAGGCTAAGCCTCAGGCAACAAGCTGGCACAGCACCATTCAAATCCCCCTGAGCATGCACTTCAACCCAAAGACCTCTTTTCTTCACCTGTCTGCAAATCTCACCTGTCACAACCAATGCTGAACTCTGCTTTCCCCAATGAGAATTCACTTTCTCTTTGTATTTATGGGGATAAAAGTAACAAGGATGACATACCCCAGCAAGCTATCTTCATCTTTGTTGCTTTGCTGAATGTACTACATTTAACAGCTACTAGCACACACAAAATTTTGCAATTGTGTGCGTATAGCTGAATGTAGGGCACATTCAATTAATCGAGAAATCTAACTTGCAGATTAACTGACTAATCAATAATAGGTGTTGAAAGCTTGGGTGCTTTGTATGCTTTAAATGTTCATACATCATTGATGTGCTGAATATCATCTCACTTTGCATAGACTGCATTGCACCACATTATTACTTTGTGGCTAAAGAACTCCCACACTTTGGACGCTCTGGGTATTCTGGCTATTGGCCTATAAACATCACACTTGTAACTTGAAAGTACTGCTGTTGTACCAAATACTGGCAACTAGACTCTCCACATGCTCCTTTACACAGATATGTAAATCAGTATTCAAAGTTTTATGGACAATGTGGATACTGTATGAACATGACAGAACAATTAAAGCAACAGTTTAGCAAAAATGTTCACAATTTCCCACTTACCCATGAGACAGCAAGAGTCAAATTTTGCTTCTTCAGTTTTGACCTGGAGCTATGAGGATAACCCTGCTAGCAAACGTGTATTTATGTGGATTCCATAGTTACAGCAGGAACGTAACGCAAATTGGACAAACCAAGTACAACTGGAATAAGCGGAGTAAATTGTGCAAATCACATTTTTTGGCAAACCATTCATTAAATAGGTTAAAAAAAAAGAAAGAAAAAAAAGTAAAACACACAAAAAAAATCTACATGAGCACTTTATCGATAACTCGTCTAATAACTGCTACAGCTCAAGTTGAGTCTGAACGCCTTCTAACCTGAGCATCCCTGAAGTACATTTCGTACTGTTGCAGCATCTGCCGGCTGAGCACGCTGCCATGGTAGACGATGATGTTGAGGTGTGTCCATGTACGGAACTCTCGCTCCCAGTTGGTGATGGTGGAGAGCGGGGCAATGATGAGAAAGGGTCCCCTTATCCCTGTGCGGTGGATCTCCTCCAGAAATGTAATGGACTGGATGGTTTTCCCCAAACCCATCTCGTCGGCCAAGATACAGTTACGCCTGCAGAAAAAAAGAGAAAGCCTATCATTATACCATTCAGCAGAAAACAGGAAGCACTGCAGTATTTTGACAACACTGAAAGTTATTAACTATAATCCAAAGCCTGCAGCCAGGACAGTAAGCTCTCTTGCATATACTGAGATTTGTTTTTACATTTCTGAATTGATGCACTGAATTTGTTTTGCTTTTAAAGAAAACTAATACACTCAGCAGCTTTAGAGAGATGAGCAGTAGTGTGAAATTAGATTGTGTCTGTGTGTTTAAGCATTTCAATGCTTCTGTGAGAAGTGCGTCTGCCCCTGTGAAAGGAGACAGGTGTGTGTGTGTATATATATGTGCTTGTGCAAGATGAGACGGGCTCCTTGTGTGTGTGTGTGTGTGTGTGTGTGTGTGTGTGTGTGTGTGCGGCTGGCATGTGGGCTCAGACATGCCGTCAGCTGCACGCCTCACTGGCTCCTCTTCCGCACTACTTAACAATCTGGCGCCCGGATCCACATCTATCCCCCTTGTGTGAAAAACCTCTCCCTCGCCCTGTCCTGACACACACCCCCACACCGTCTCGCTGTCACATGAGCATGAATGCTTTCTCTCTTTTTTTCCCACCACTTACTCATATATGCACCACCACTACTTACATATATGCACTAGAGATTAATCTGAATTTTTTAATTTTCAAATAGCAGGGCTCCACACTAAATGTTTTTCAAAACTATACCAGAACAGCTTTTTTAAGTAAGTTAAAACTGACTGTCCAAAATATTTACCTGCTTTGTTAACATTACACCTCTCTTTTGAATTTTTGTACTGCTATATTGTGGATTCCTACAGATCCAAAAAGCAATGTACTGGGCATCACAATTACCTAGTAAACAGAAATTACTAACAATTATTAACCCATTTCTCTTCGTTCCTGATTGCTTTTGGAATAAAATGTGGTTAAATGCTTGTATGTATCGTTGGTTAATCACTACACTAATATATCTGTTCATCTTACAAAAACATTTTGAAACTTTTAACATGCAAAGTTAAGAACGTTATGCATGTTGACATACCAAACATCATATTAGAGATTTTTTTTTATAAAATAGGTAGCAAGTCTTCCTACATTTTATTTTTTTTAATAAAATGTAAGAAGACTGTACTGTCTTACAATATACATAACCACCAGGCTTTTAGCAGCCCTGCACAGATTCTCTTTGCTCAGTACTTGGTATGCAGCGTGTTTTGAATCAGTTTTATTTGAAATTTTTCATAAACAAGAGCATTTCATTAAGCATGGGTCAAGGGTTTTTGCACAATGTGAACATAAAAAAAAAATGTAGGCTTTGTCCATACGTGACCATCTATTCAAAAGTATGATGAGACTTACCAAAGAGGAAGATTTCTAAAATCACCCAGTGTATTGTCTGGATTTAGAGGACATTCAACTACAGCTAAACCAGCTGAACAAAATACTTCAGACATAAAACTCTCTAAAGTGAGCTCCTCAGATGCTTTAGCCTCAGATGTGATTCCTGCTGTACAAGAGCTAGAGACCGTTGTTGAAAGAGACAGATCAAACATATGAAACGTACTTTACTTAGAGCTGAAGTGCTTTTCTGATGAAGAGCTAAGCCCGCTCTTCTCCACTGCAGTGCTACGCATCAAAGGTTACTAATGTAGCACAGCTAGCTAAAGCATGTCATTTAAAATAAACTAGATTTTAACAAATTAACTGTTAAGGTACATTGCACTATTAATTTTAAATAGGTTACCAAGTATAGTACCAGACTTGTTATTAATGAGTACCAAATACGTGTGTCTGAAAAAAGCGGTATCAATGCATCCCTGACAAGGATAGTAACATTAGCTAAGGTGCAAAACACAAGACAATTCGCAAGTCTTTTACCTTTTTTATGCATCAAATTTGACCAAAATATCCCTCCCTAATGCACAGTATTGTGACCTTCCATCTGACTACCAGCGAACCAAAAAGTTTCAGCAAAAGTACAGCAGTTTGTCATGAACTTCAGTGTCATCATGGGTTTCCCTGAGCTGTCAATTCAAAGGTAAGAAACAATCTGACTTATAACAAATTTGTTGCTTAGAATACAACCACTTTCTGGAAATACGAGCTCTGGGTTTGTGCATAACTAAATGCTACAAAAGAAAAACCTTTATCCATCAACACTCTACAGCACACTCCTTGTTTTTCTCCAGGGCCACACTTCTTTAGCTGCAAAATAACCCTCTCATTACATTCAGTGGGGGCCTGTGAAAAAACAAGAGGTTTGGCTAAATCAAACTAAAAATTATATGTACAATGATTAAAGCCCTGCAAAAGAACACTGTGAAAACGATACTTTTAAGACAGGTAACCACACATCTACATCCTGAATATAATTCTCACTCTTATGTAGGGAAATACATAATTATGAGCTAGAAATTCTAAAAAGAAACTCACAACCTACTATAAGCTTTGCTGTATGCACATCGAGAAGTTCAAGACTGTCATTGTCATAAAAGACGAGCAAGTTTAAATAAATTCCATGAAAATCAATTAAGCAGTTAGTATGTGGTATTTTATGAGTCAAATCAATGAATTCTATGAGTATAATCATAAAATATATTTAGAAATAAGCAATATTTTTAAGGTAAGTAAATTAGTAAGAAAATAAGTTTCATTTATATAGTGCTGATGCTGCCCAAAATGTTTCACCAAAGGAGTGGCTAAACTAAGGGTATAAACATACCAAAAAAACTGGGAGACAAAAAGAAAAAAGTGCTGCATTCTGACTTGCAAACTTGTTTATTCACAGGGAATGGTAAATATTCTATACTGGCCCAAGTCTCACAACCAAATCTTCTGTACTGCACAATGTACTGGGCTTAAAGTAGGGATGTGCATTCCGACTAATTTTGATATCTGAATATCCAGTTAAATGCAGGCAAGGCTAAATCAGCGGCAAAAAAATAGCAGCAAAAAGAAGAAGACATTTGACGTGTTTTACTATACAAAAAAAGCTGATGAAAATCCATAGCTTTTGTGCTGGATGAGTAACTGAAGAGGCTACTGCTTTAGATGTGTGCTAAAACTACAGCCAACTTGATCAACACTGGATGCAGATGAGGATTCACCTTTATACATACTGGCACTCCTCAGTGGAAGATGTGCCAACATGCTAGTTTGCCAAAGAAATATACATCCACTGTTTCTGGACATAGCTACCATCAGCTAGAATTTTTAGTCCAGTTAGCAATAAAACTATAGTACATCCGCCTCAATCACGTCATTAACAATGCATCCTTGGCAACAGATACACGCTCAGGTACTCATGGCTCAGAGTACCTCTGAAGCAGAGTGTAATACACATACTTACTCATGAATACAAGCAAAAATGTAACATTTTATTTTTAAAACATAAAAGCAGCATTTGACTGAATGGTTTGACTCCCGTGCACATCCCTAGAATGAACTTGCTGCTGCTCTAGAAGCAAAAACTGGACATACCAATTGCAGCAGAAATCAAATCTCTGTAGGTTTCCTTACACAATACAGCAGACTTCCTATCTGACAATCTTTCTGGAATAAAACATATAAACAATTCCCAAATTTGGAACAGCTCCTGACCAACTAGCTATGCTTTCAAAAAAGGAGCTTACACACCACAAACCTGGGGCTTTAAGCAGGGTTGAAACACTGTTGTCACACTAATAGATAGCATAGAGACTTGGGGAGACCCACTTCTATATCCAGTTGAACCAGCAACAAAAAACAAGTACACAGACAGGACACAACAAAAGGAACTGTAGGAGTATAGTCCAAAGATACCACACTGACCTGTTGTACCAGTTGAAGAGCAACCAGTTGACCCCCTCCAGCTGGTAATCCCTGAGACTGTTATCATTACGATACTCCCTCGAATGCTCAAGCTTCTTCCAGTGACTCGCTGGAGGGCGCTCCTGGAAAAAGAGAGAAGGTGAAGTGTTAAGACTGGTTCTGATGTAATTCTGCAAACAGTTACATATGCACATAATAATGCTGCTGGAGAGAGAAAAAGATGTCCTTACTACTCTCCTGGAGTCTGGTCTCGCTGCCTGCAGCTGCTCAAACTCCTCAATCTTACTCTGATCCACATCCTCCTTTAGCTCCCAGGTGCTGTCCTCATATGGCAATGAACACCACTTCACCAGGTAATACACCACCGGCTATAATACACACACACACACACACACACACACACACACACACACACACACACACACACACACACCCCTTGACTGACAAAGCCATTACAACATGCAACAATGCAAAACAATTCCTCACATTCCCTGAAAAAAAATTGCTCCAAGAAATACAGGCTAATAAATCCAACAGATCCGTGTTCTTGAGTGCTCAAAGCATGTGCTGGCTCAGCACAGATTAAACTAGCTCCCTATTGAATTATGCTTCCAAATGAAAAGCAACTAGCAAAAACACAAGTTCAGGTTATGCCATTGCCCTGAAGAAATAAATAATAGGCTATTTTGAGACATGGAAATAGAGAGTCTAAATTAGTTGGATGTTACAAAATATTCAAAGCAGAAAAAAGGTTTTAAGATGAAGTCTTCTGAGCTCACACACTGCTACTGTTCCAATGATGTAGAAGGTGTTTAGTTTTAACCTACAGTGACTCATTATCAGGTTATGGGAAATTCAATTTTTTTTTTATTCAATCGTTAAGATAAAAAGTAATAGTTGTATTAATGTAATGTTGTAACACGGCTGTAATGCTGCAATACAGTTGTTTGATGTGAAATGCGCCATACTAGAGAATCATTCATGAAAGGGCCACGAATTTGCTGGTTGATGACAGACATTGCTTTGTTAGTTTTGGCCAAAGTGTAAGGCTTGAAATACATTTTCTTTATTTATACAGCTGTTTTATAAAGCAAAAGAATTCCCAAAGAAACAATTTTCCTCCCTCCAGATGTACTACTATTTTCCCCATTATCAATATTACTGTAACAAAAACCAAGACACACAGAGGTTTTGCTAATTGTTTTGGATAATAAATAAAATGCCTTACACTGTGTTGTTACCAAGTTCCTATCACCACCACTGTAAAGAAATCTGATGAAGCTTCTCTACATTTAACTATTTTACATTAAAACACGCTGAATAGCTTTATTTACATTTCAATAACTCAAACTTTAAAATATCTGTATAATTTCCTTTTAAAATTAGAAACAAAAGAAAGTAAATTTGATACCTATGCTAACGTAATCCGTCACATCCAGCCAGCGAAGTAACTACGGAGTTGTGCGTTTCATTATTTAGATGACATTCATTTAGATTTATAAAACAAGTATTTGCGAATTCAAATAATAGAATACTTTTGTATTGTATATAAAAATGTGTCATGGAGCCAATAATTGATTGCATAGTCTGTAACTTTCCATTTTGTTTCATTATCACCCACTAGGAATGTTAACTGTTTAATCAATGATAATGGTTAAAACAACAAAAACCCATTTCAATACAGAACAGTTCATATTTCAATAGGATGCATGCTGAGGAATGTTTTTGAACTGTATGCACGAGAGTCCTATAGAAAACTTTTTAAAATTAAGTGCACAAATAAAACAAAAAAAACCAAACAAAGAAAAAAAAAAAAGAAAAAAAAAAGTGCTGTTCGGGATCACTTTTTAAGAGAATGTCAGCACAACTATGTACCATATTGGAAGCAAACATTTACAAGTAATTAGGCAGACCACAACGTTGTCCAGTTTCTCCGAAAGAAAATATAGTTCTTGGCAGTATGATGAAATCAAACATGAGCGTACAAAATTTTAGAGAAGGATGTGGTGGACTGTGCCTGCTTTAGAGAGCTACTGAGGTACACTGACCCAAATCTAGCTATGGTCAGGGAATTTATGTTTTTGTTTTAACTTGGCCTTGTATAAGTGATAAATAAAATTTTCAATGGCACATCGTTTTTTTCAGCAATTTCATCACAGTTTTTCCTCATATAATCACGAACCTATACAGTTATCAGCCACTTGGTTCAAACAAAACCAGGCTCTCATTTGTGGTATGTTTAGGATGGTTTCAGCCCATTTACTTCATACACAAGCCCGGCCTAACCCATCACCACTACATTCCACAACCAACACAAGGAACACTTTATAATATCTCAGGGCATTAGAGAATTCAACTGATGTGCATGCTTATAACTGTTTGTAAACTTTTTAAACAATGGGTTCTAAAGCATCTTGGCCAATCAGCATTTAGATCAAGACACTTGTTTTATAATTAATATTTTGAGGGGTCGCATCCTTAACAACCTTGATTTTAAGCTTGCTGGTTTATGACTGATTGCTAACTAAAGATGGTCAGTTAAAAATAAAAAACAAAACAAAAAAACAAATAACCTCTCCAGTGTCCTTGTCCTCACAGTAGGAAACCTCCAGGACTCTGTCCACTTCCACATAGTCAGGATTAAAGGGATCCTCCTCCATCTACAACACAAGTGCACTGAATAAATGTAAAGTACTTTAAGGGGTAGACATTTTCAGCAGCCAAAATGTAAAATGTTCTGGCCAGGGCACCTGTTGGCCTCAGCGCACCATTATAAGACGTGCTTAAACTAATACATAAAAATTGTACACAAAAAGGCCATTTACAAATTTTTAGTGTAAAGGTGGGAGCAACCCACATACACTATGTTCTTACATCAGCAAAGAAGTGTGCTCTCTGGGCCTGTTTGATCTTGAAGCGTTTGATTTTCTGCTGGATCCTCTTGTCCTTCACTAGCTGCTGCTCTGTAGCCCACTCACAATGCAGATAAGAGCTAAAAGACACACACAACAGTTATAGACAAACAATAAAAAAATGATTTGCATTCTCCTGCGTAAATACACCCACTTACAGTCAACAGCTTTCTGATCTTGACTTATTCATTAGCTGTATGAGAGGCTTTTCTTTTGTATAACTAACATATACAGCTCACACAACATTAACATTATACACTAACAGGCTGAATTTGCTTTAATCAGGAATAGTTTACTAGGCTCAAGAACATCCAAGTAAGTATCTAAGATTTTAAATACAGCAGGACATCTATATATCAACACAACTGGACACAAGCAACAGCCAATTTCTTTCTGGAAGAATTTCAACATGAATATTTAATTATCATAAAACACTGAAATCATGAAAAATATGGGGAAAAAAAGCTGCCTTACTAGTTCTTGTATTTTACAAAGAACTCTTCCACTTCAACAACCACCCCTGGTGAGACCTGTTGAACAATAAACATTAGATTACATTTACATTTATTATTACATTTATATTTAAGATATAATATTACTGTTATGATGACTTATATACTCCTTTTACACAAAGCATGGACAAGTTATTGTGTGCAGAGCAACACACGGGTCCATTTCACATACACTAAACAGCATAAGTAGGGTGTTACCTCATTCTTCACTATGCGAGAGGCCATGATCTTATCGACTACTGCGGCATCCTCTTCGCTGGGATTCTCCTACAAACACAAAAATATTAAATAGTACAAACCAAGTCAAAACATTAACTGTTATTGCATTTACTCAGCTGTATTGCTGTCTTAAGCGAATGCGGTCACTACCATGGTCATAGGACTCTACAGTCAATATCACCACATAAAATCAATTTTTTTTTCCTGTCGTTTTACATGCTTTTATGCTGTACATGTAAGGTAGGACAGTAATGTTACGTATCAACTTGATTTTAGCCGCAGCGAACACAAGTAAACGCTCCTTTGTGTGCCTTCATATTTCATAAACTTCTTTTCAACAGATAACTACTGCATTTTAACCAACATGTCAATTTAAACAGGATGAATACAACCCAAGTTTATTCCTTGTTTTAGAGTAGCTAAAAGGTGTCAGAAACATGACTGAAATGGGAAAACACAGATGGCAAAAATAACTGACATTGCACATTTGGACAATTTTGTTATTACCATTGCCGTCCTCTCTCAAAGATGACATTTCTTTTAGTTTTTAAATTGAGGTTATTTTAGTTTCCTCTTTTAAGTCTAGTTTCAATAGGTCAAACATCAATAACAAGGCCACAAATAGGAAAACTTCTTAGCAAAACAAAAGATGAAGATCTCTGATTTTAAACCTATTCAAACAAAAAAGGCTTTGACATAATTCTGAAACCATTACTTGTGCTTTGAAGGTGTCCATATAGTATTTCTTATATAGTATAACTATATAGTATTGTAGCACTATATTATATTATAGTATAACTATAATTGCTTAATAGAACACTTTTTAAAGTTCCTTAAAGAATAACAAACAGTTGATCCTGTGAAAAACACACACACACTGGAGGCAGATGATCCGCTGTGGGGACCCCTAAAGGGAGCAGCCGAAAGAAGGATAGAGAGATATATATATATATATATATATATATATATATATATATATATATATATATAGAGAGAGAGAGAGAGAGAGAGAGAGAGAGATAGATAGATAGATAGATAGATATTGCAGAACCATTGGTGAAAAACCTTTCTAGAACCTGTTAATATAGCTAGTGTGTTCTTACCACAAACAACTGGACCGCTTGCTCGCGGGAATTGATCTTCTTGGCTTTAACAATGACCTTCATCTCTTCGTCAGACACTCGAGAGTCTTGTTCCTCTGCATATCTCTTCCTTTTTACCTGTCTGTTAGATCGACGCTTCTACATAAAGACACAACATGGAGAAAACATGCTGTCAATGTGTGTGTGTGGTGAGGTGGGTGAGTCATGTAAATTTGTATTAGAACCAGCTGTAGAATAAGCGTGCATATATGAGCAAATGAGAGTGAACAAGCAAAGTATGTGCGTGTGCGAGTTTGTGTGTGTGGGCCCGTACACGTGTACCCAAATATATCATGACCTAAATGTCAGAGAGTTAGAGCTAATGAAGAGTGAGATGACGAGAATATCTCAGGATGAACAATTAAAGAACCCCAACACTGTCACCATCATGCCACAATGTTTCCCAAAATGCTTCACTGCCACATGGCCACCTCTTTATCTCTGACAGGCTAACTGAGTCATCAGCAGCATACTGCCTTAATTAACACACAGGGCTTTTAACGAGGATAATTATATCTGGGGAGAGAGCTTGGGGTGGAGGAGGGATGGGGGCGAAGTATCATCCCTGACCCCCCCCGCCAGATCTTTACTGCCGTGAGTGAGAGACAAACAGATATGCTCACAGAGTCGTCATCTCTGGATGATCGTCGAGGCGGAGGCTCGTCTTCAGACAGGTCATCAGAAGATTCAGTCTTATGTTTTTTCTTCTTGCCAAACTTGATTACAATTTTCCTGAGGAAATATATAAAAATGTAAAAAAATAAATAAATAAATAAACATTAAAAATGAGAATAGCAATTTCCCCATCTCCTTGTTTTATGCCCTTTAAGCAGTAGTTCAGCGGAAAAAAAAAAAAAAAAAAAATCTAATTTAAAAAATCCAATTTCCCCTTTATCCCAAAGTAGCTGATCAGCAAAGACATGTTTGGTGAATTTTGCTTCTTCAGTTATAAGCTGCAGCTATAAGGCTAATGTAGCTAACAAGTAATGGAAGTCTATACCTCTCCAATTAGCACTGTGCAAACTGAATGCCCAATCATCTGTCAAGCCTGCTCATAAGATTACTGACACTAATATCATCATTATAAGAACAGAGAAGGTACAGACAAAACTCAGGTGGCTACTACTTTGAGTGTGTTATCAGCTTCTACTAGCTACATTATTTATTAACTGGAGCTACAAGGCTAAAGAAGCAAATATTATATATATATATATATATATATATATATATATATATATATATATATATATATATATATATATATATATATATATATATATATATATATTAGTTACTATTCATTTACATTGTGAGGGCATTGTAAAGTGTCCCTGTTTGTGCCCAAACTTTAGTTACTCGATCGATAGCTACAAAACATGCAGAATAATTATCTGTTATTATTCTAGTTTCTACAAAATCTGTTTTGCAAAGAGGGAATAACACCCAAAAAGTATAGAAGACTACAGGTCTGAGACCACCCGAAAACACAACACCCTGCTTAATATGTAGAGGAAAGCAACAGAAGCAGAAAGTCCCCTTTAGTCTCAGTTTTGAAAAGAAAAGAACAGAACATTATCACATAAAAAAAAAACAAACAAAAAAGCTATATATACTCAGAATCTTGTATACAAAAAACAGTGCACGCACGCACGCGCGCGCGCACACACACACACACACACACACACACACACACACACACACACACACACACACACACACACACACACACACACAAAAAATCAGTCCATGCCAGTCCCTCAGTGTTGCAAATGTGACCCAAGCTTGGAAAGATCAAAAGGCCAGATGATATAAGACAGTGAGAAATGATAGACTGTGATATACTTTTACCATCAATGAGTCAACAGGCAGTGTGTGTTACTACTGGTTGCTAACACTACCTCAGGGCCAGACGTTTTTAGCTTCTTCCTACATCATTGAACAACTCTCCATTAAAGCCCATACACACTCGTGGTGAAGCTGAAGATCTGCTAGTTCTCTGCTACCACCAAGGAACGAGACAACAGCTTCAAAAGGATGATTTCTTTCTGCTGGTCAGCACAAATAGGTAACTATGACACAAATAATAACTATGCAACAAGAAGCCAGATCTAGTGTTGTTGATTTCCAGTGGCTGTATTTAGCCAGGATTGTAAGCAGCAAAGTACTACAACTACAAACTACAAAGTATATGATTGTCTCTTTCTTTGTTCTTGGTGGCTATGTCAACCATGTTCTCCATTAGAAATTAAATTATCACGCATCCAAACTGAGCCACACAAGCCAACAACGCAAAAGGTGCCGATTTCATGCTCAGTGCCCACGATCACGAACACTCGCAAAACACAGATAAACTCATATAATATTGTTTTATATAATGAGTATTTAAATGATTTCTTCAGCAACGTATTTGACAGTCACAAAACTTTTAATGCAGTGTGTAACATACTAAGCTATATATATATATATATATATATATCTTACAGTGCTACAATACTAAACTCAAAACATAATTTTCAGCAAATAATGCACAAATCTGCCAATTTTTGCAGCTGTACTTGCCACTGTAAGCTAATAATTTCCTAAGTGAAATGTAACTGTAAGGACGCATAACGGCACAAATTCAGCAGTTACAGCAAGCATGAATGCCCTGCATCTGTGAAGCACCTGTTCAACTTCATTTAAAGCCTTTTGAAGTGTGAATTTGTTACAAGCATAAACTATTTAACATCAATGCAGAAACTCAGGGCTGACAAGTGATGACCTTTTTCGTAGTGACACATTTGCATTCCTCCTGGTGTGCTTTGAAAATGTAAAAGTTGTGCTGATGAATAAAAGCACAGCATATAATCAAGCTACTCCATAAACTACATGAAAATCCATATTAAAAAGATTTGTTGACAGTCATGTGAGTTACACTCAGTGGAATGTAAAAAGGCAGGTTGCCTAGACTGAAACAACAGAGCTGAATGATACTGGGCAAAACGGGTTTGACATAATTTTAGGTTTTTGTGATGAAATAAATAAAATAAAAAAAATAAAAAACCATTTACCCAGGTAAAGTATTCTCAAATTGAGCCAATTATCACTTTAACAATGGAAAGAAAGGTGCAGCTGAAGGGGGTAATTCAATATTCTGTTTAGGGCTGTGTTGCAAGGATGAAACACCATTTCACAATGACACTTTACCTTCCACTGTGTTCAAAACACATTAGTGAACTCAAAGACTGGCGTACATTATTTTTGACCAATATTGTTCACATTTTCTGGATCATGTGAATGCCTTAATTCATTTAAACATTCAAAACACATGTAAACAGTTTGATGCTGACAGCATACAATAAAACACTCAGTGATTGGTTGGAGACTTATTTGCATATTTCACACTTATGAACATTGACGAGGCAGTTGAAACAAAAATGAACAAGAGATACATTGTGCGGCTCTATGATAGGAAGCGTACATGAAGGGATGTCAAACAAAAGCAGCTCAACCTCCAATGGAAAAACTATGCCTGAGGCTTAATCGTATTGTGTGCACCTTTCCAACTTCTGCACACAGTGATTTCTTCTGCTCTCGATCTATTCCAGAGGGAGAACAATATGTTCTTTATAGAGTAATAAACTACCATGAGTAGGAACAGAATACTCACACATTTACTTAAAAGCCCAATAGACCAATAAAAATACTCAATGCAAAGATACGTACAGTGAATGGGCCACTGGGTGTCTCATATAAGCCAGGCCAACAGCGAATGACAGTGGCGTTGAGTGGTGTCTGGTGATTCTATGTAGGAATTGGAAGCAAGTGGTGCAATTCTACTAGAACCACATCTTTGTGTGCGTTCTGATTCATTACTTGGATTGTATGCACATGCCTGCTTTAACCTGCTGCATGCTTTGTCTTCACTCTCTCTCAAAACGTCCTGCTCAAGGCCACACAACACTTTTTTCTGCGGTCATTCCAAGCAGACATTACCAAATGTTTGTGTATATCTTGCTTAAGACCAAGACAGTGACAAAACATACTTGGAGCATGTCTCCAACATCTAATATGACAAAACGCCTACCAGTGCACAGCATAAAACAGACACTGTTGATGACCAGTTTGGTAAAACTTCATTAGTATGTTTCCTGAACTATAAAGACTAAGTCCTATGAGTTGGCAAGCTAGCTTAATACCTAATATACTATTACTTAACCAACTTACAGCTTTGTATTAAAGGAATGGTTTGATGAAAAATCTAATTTACACAATTTTTCTACCCCAATATAACTGACCAGTCAAGACATATTTCGTGTCCAACTTAAGTTTCTTCAGTTTAGCTATGAGGCTAACGTGGTTAACAAAAGTCGCAAGGACTTGTCAATGTGGTTTAGGATGCAGTATGACTTAATGAGACTGTTGTACAAATGCAGCCATTCCTATGTTTATCAGTAAAGGTTTATGTGGGTGTTCGCAGAAGTGAGTGCATCATGAACACATTCAGTTTTGTCAGTCAGCACAGTGTTCGCACATATTTTTACTTTACAAGCTTCGCCATTTTTGGTTGGCTCTCTGGGACCAGTGCAGTGGTTCTGTGTTTATTTGACATAAAATCCTCAATACTTCATGTTGGCATCATGCTGGTCCTGGCCCAGAGACTCCACAGTCTTCTCCCTGATGGAGGCAGGCTGAAGAAGCCGTGTAGAAGGTGAGTGTGATCAGCTGCCATGCAGAGGGCTTTGCAGGTGAGACAGGAGCTGTATATCTCTTGGAGAGAGTTGAAGGTGCCAACGATCTTCTCAGCAGCTCTCACGATGCGCTGGAGTGTTTTGCGGTGCAGTGTCACGGTGCAGGCGCCATACCACACGATGAAGGAGCTGGTCAAGATGCTCTCGATGGTACCTCTGTAGAAGGTGCACGCTGATGAGCTCTTCTGGCCAGTGATGCTGTGTTTCTGGCCCAGGAGGGGTCCTCTGTGACCTAAGCTTCTACAACGTATTAAGTCCATTAGCCTCATAGCGCTAATGTAATAGTAAAGAAGCTTCAGACACCAGACATGTCTTGGCTATACCTGAGGTTAGATGAAATCCCTGTAGACTATCAGCCAGACTATATCTTTAAATGTTTCTGAACACCAATTAAAGGCTTGGATACAAAATGAAGTGCTGTCATAAGAGGCAAACACTAGACCTACCTTACATGCTCAGGCTAATGCAAAAAAGGCTGTGACATCTCCACTTTTCACACACCAGGCTCTTGCAGCAGCCTTCTTTTTCTGAGTGATATGGATCAGTGGCGGGCCCCAATAGATCAAACCACTTTCAAGTCAAACACTTTCTCTTTTTGTATTCAAAATCTCTTTTGCTAGTTCTCTCACAATCGTCTTCTCCTGATTATTCTAAGCTGACTTTCTTCCATTCGGTTTCTTATTCCAAGTCTGCGCTTTTTCCTATCTTCTTTCTCTCCAACCAGAAAAGACGCACATTCACACGTCTGCCCAGTCCAGTAGAATAGGTCTGTTTAGGTCGTGACTCACACAACAGGACATCTGCTGCGCGCACACACACACACACACACACACACACACACACACACACACACACACACACACACACACACACACACACACACACACACCTTCTCCCGAGATGATATTACACTTCACTAATCCTTGGGACAAAGTGACTTGCGGGTTGCCTAGCAACCAAAAGAGAGCATGAAGCAAGCAGAGTGGGCGGCAGCAATGATGTCACATCCTGTGAGCGACACATGAGGTCAACTTTTCACACTTACACACGCACAAACACACACACACACACACCACAGGAGCTGTGACATGAAGCAATGTGTGCACGCCATGCAGCCAAGCTGTCCAAGAAAAAAAATTAGAAAAAACTATCGACAACTAAAGATGGGCAATTGAGTAAAATTTGATATTTAAATTAAGGCATTATTCTAAAAATATTCTAATAATGCCATCATCACCCGCCCCCCCCCCCCCCAAAAAAAAGCAGAGAGCAATGCCTCTTAGCACCTTGCTATTACTGTACTATATTCAACAGACAATAAATTCAATATGTAGACCAATATTCCTAGTCTAGCCACAGTGTATTTCACCTCATACATTTTAGATGACAGCGAGTTTGTGAATAGTTTACCTGGATTACATTTAACATTACGAGGTGAATTTATTACACTGAGTCTGTATTACTAGGTTGTAAGATGAGCTTGAGATTGACGTTTAGCTGTGCATACTGAGTTCCATGATTACTAGAATATTCAATTATTCTGACTCATCCCTGGTGACAACACTCCACCACAAAGGGCCGCCTTTGTGTGTAAGCACTATGGGTTGGAGATATGGCAAGAGTTCAGATCAGAATACTTTTACAACATTGTCATATTATGCACAATATTTAGTTTTTTCTGAGGTGTGTTAACATTGAACAGAATAAGCTCCAGTACTGCAATATTCTGTCAAAATTATAAGTACAATGATCATCCAATGCTTAATTTAGCTTATTACACTTCAATTACACTCTTTGTAATGAAATGTAGTTGGTCAGTGTTCTTTATGTATTGACAATGATATTCATGATATGCTAGGAAGAGTATTGTGGCATAATACAACATTATCACAATAAAATACTGACATACTGCCCCCACCTCTTATAAGCACACACGCACACACACACACACAGACACACACACACACACAGATTGGGCAATATAATAACCTACATACACTATATTCCTAAAAGTATTCGGTCACATATGAATTTGAGTGACATCCCATTCTTAATCCATAGAGTTTAATATGATGTCGACCCACCCTTTGCAGCAAGACAGCTTCAACTCTTCTGGGAAGGGTTGCCACAAGGCTTAGGAGTGTGTTCATGGGAATTTGTGATCATTCTTCCATAAGTGCATTTGTGATGCCAGACACTGACATTGGACGAGAAGGCCTGGCTCACAATCTTTGCTCTAATTCATCCCAAAGGTGTTCTATTGGGTTGAGGTCAGGACTCTGTGCAGAGCAGTCAAGTTCCTCCACACCAGACCCGCTCATCCATGTCTTTATGGACCTTCCTCTGTGCACTGGTGTGCAGTCATGTTGGAACATGAAGGGGCCATCTCCAAACGGTTCCCAAAAAGTTGGGAGCATGAAATTGTCCAAAATCTATTGGACTGCTGAAGCATCAAGGGTTCCTTTAACTAGAACTAAGGGGCCGAGCCCAACTCCTGAAAAACAATCCCACAGCATAATCCCCCCTCCACCAAACTTTACACTTGGAACAATCTCTCTTTCACAAATGTTTATAGGAGCAGTCTGCATGCCTAGGTGCTTGGTTTTATACACCTGTGGCCATGGAAATGATTGGAACACCTGAATTCAATGATTTGGATGGGTGAGTGAATACATTTGGCAATATAGTGAATTATTACATATGATATTTTCAAAAACATACTAAATATTTTCAGGCTCATAAAGTGCCACATAAAACTGAGCATTTGCATAATACCACTAGAGGCTGACACAGTGCACAATTGTGTTCCACCAGCTTAATAAAGAAGAAATAGCCACCAACAGGGAAGATTGTACACAGTGAGAAATTTCTTGTGTTTATCATACCTGGCCACTTTATTCAATCTAAAAGTCTATTAAAGATTATTAGACCAACTTAGAGTGTCAGATTCTCCACAGCATCGTAAGGTTGTTAACTGGGATGCCATGTTAGAGACTAAACAAACAGCAACTCTGATCTTTATTTGACTGAACTTTCTCTGGGAAGATGTATTTATGTTGAATCTTAACCTTAACATTTAATTAACTTTACTAGAAAATCATAGTCAACTTCACACAGGGCAAAACACGCTTGTGAGGCAGGCAGGCAGGTACCATCATAAAATACAGGTTAGTATTAGTGCCATACAATCTGCTCATAACCAGGAATCTTTTCACTGATGACTCATGACTGATTAGCTTTACTAACAATGTATGTTATAAAGGAGATGGACAACACCGCCTTAACCATTTGAGCTGTTTAAGCTAACAAAAGGCTCAGGGTGCTTTTGACAGTAAACTGTCAATAACAGAACAGTACTTTTTTATTAAGAATAAATAGAAGACAAACTGGCAAGCAGCAGACAAACTCAGAAAATAATGCTTTATTTTTATTAGCCTTACTACATACAAGGTCAGGATCTAGATAAAGTGCTGAATACTCATGGCTGCACAATATATTGCATGCTAATATTTACTGCGATATTGATCTTTGTTGCAAAAGGCTTTGCTAGTATGCTTGGCACACAGAAAAAAAAGTTATAAAAAAAGTTCTTCAGTATTTTAGTAGTCAATGTGTGTTTGAATAAAATATTTTCATTAAAGCAGATGTTCAAAAAAAAAAAAAAAAACAAACAAAAAAATGGAACAAAATAGGTCAAAGCTGCAGTGGGGAGACGTCGGGGTGGGCAATACAATCAGCAACCACCATTTTTTAATTACAAAATATTGCGTTCATTATTTTTAGATATTGCCTGAGCCCACATGAAACATTTAAATACTACTATTAAAATACCCAACAATTTTTATTCTACATTTCACATACTGTGATGCCCTGAATCCAATGAAACAGCAGTAATTATGCTCTCTGCAACGAAAAAATTTTCACTGTTCTAGAAGCTAATATATACATGCACACATACACACTCAAAAATACACTCAGCATGCTCTCATGCACACCCACATCTCTGCTACCAACAATAAAGTGCAGTAACACCAACAGCAAAAGAGAGAGGCACCTAAAAATAACGAAAACAGCCAAACACCCACAGCCAATCGATGCAATCATCAAAAGGTGTGATACATTCCTCTCCATCTCATCACTCTGAGCCTATGTCTGTGTCGCTCCTTGGCCCTCTCTCCCTCTTTCTGTCTCTGAGATGGCTCAAGGACAGTGCTGCTGGCAGTGTTACAGTGTGGTGTAATGCAGAGAAAAGCAGGTCAGTGGGTCTCCGCTCTTTAGCCCATGCTCAATGAGCAAGACCGAGTTTATCTAGGAACAGACAGTGAGGCCTTTCTATGACGTCAATTAGGTTATTTAAAGTAAGCTATTTTTAATTTAGAACTTCAATCAAGATGGCCAAAATATGATAAAAAAATGCTCAAACAAGCAGTGCCCTACAGAAAGAAATACACAGCCAACAATTTTTACAAAAGGCCATTTCTACCTGCCTGGATCAAATACTCACATCTGCTATGACACAGGGCTCTTCCTCTCCTGAGTTTATCTGAGTCAATACACAGGTCAGGCTTTACTTACAATCCTTAGCATGAGCTAACTAGGAAACAGTGAGGCTCTTGGGCAAGTGAACCAAGACCTGCCATTGTTTACGCTGGATATGTTCACAGTTAGGCTAACCTTAGCCTTGGTCTCATTTATAACAACATGACTGTTACAGTGACCGTTAACACACCATAAACAAAAGCTGATTCCTATCTGCTCTCATTCTGGCAGCAGCAGGTGGGAGTATTTTGATGACAAAATAGTCATCGACTAAAAACGTACTGATAAGAACTCCATCTGTGGAGCATTTGGACACAGCAGCAGTGACATGCTGGAATTGCATCATCATGAGCAAAATGAAAATGATGTTCTATACAGCACTCTCTACAATTCTGGTGCCTTAAAATAAGCTCGCTACAGCTCATAACTGGAGTACAGCTGACAGGTCACTCTGGGACTACCACACTGCAGAACCTCAGTGTTTGACATTGGGTATCACTGAAAAAGAACATTTTCTTTGAAATCTGTGGAAAAGTAGGGACATCATTCTTTTTGTCTACTGATACTGAGCCGCAGATTTTGCCAATTCCAAGCACTGATCTGAAACCAGTGCCATATTTTTGCTTTCTTTACTTTTAAAATGTGTACACTGTACTCTGTGTGAAAAAGCAGGCTAAGGCTGCATTCACAAGGACCCGATTCAAATGAGAAAAAAACAAAAAAACAACAGCAATACATGTTACTGATTTGTTGTGGGTGAACATCCATGTGAGCAAGAAACTTTCAAATTAGAAAGCTTAGTTGTGAAAACGCATGTTTTAACTGACCGTCTCAAACCGTCTCCATTTATCTGATGAATGGATGCATAATATTGGCGCATTGTCATGTGTTTGTACCTGTTGTCTGTTGATGGTCATTTATACCAACAGCAAGCAAGACATGCATTGTTGTATGAATACCAAAGTGTCCATGTGAACATAACCAAAGGCATAAATGGCCAGTAAGATCAACATCCAGTAAGATCAGTATATCATCATCACCCCCCCCCCCCCCCATGCGTTAACAGCATGTTAGCTAGTGAAGGTAAATCACAAAGTCCACAGATAAAACTCAATCACAACATACATCCTGTTTGGCTTTCACTTAGACTACTGCTAAAGAATTTGGGTCAGTCAGAGAGCTAATCCATTCAGCCTAGATGGAGAGTCCGCGCAGAAAACTCACACACGCTGCCTTTCTTCCCCAGATCACCTGGAATGCTGAATATGCTTGTACTAAGAACCAGAGACAGCATCTTCTCCTATAACATAACTAACTTTAAAGACCACTCTCAGACAGAGGGAGCATCAAAAGGGACAAAAGATTAAAGCCCAAATTAATTCTTTACAGCCTAGACAACAATCTCCATTTGGCTTAATGCAAAGGTTTACCAAAAAATACAAGTATTCAATGGCAAGTCGGTACAATTTTTCTGCTCAGCCCAAAAGGAGGCGATCAGCCAAGACATGTTTGAAGTCAGAAGTTTGATTTATTTAGTTTAGCACTGAAGCTTCGAGAGTAATACAGCTAACAAGTAATGGACGTTAATGCCACTCAATATGCATACTGGTCTTGCATTTCCAGTGCAAAACTAAGGGAGCAAACTCCAAATATCAAACACTTTGCTAAACAACTACATTTGGAATAAGGGGGGAAATCTGGATAAATCCAATTTTCAGTGAACTACTCCTTTAGGGGCACTCATCATAAGAAAGAGAGAGGCTTTACCATTGTTTAATACACAAAGCATGCTGTGTCCAGCTTTGTGGCATGCTCCACACCTCCACTCAAAGTTTAAATAATGTCATAATTTCAACTCTGCCTCCAAGAGTTGGCCATTCTTTTTACTATGACTCCATTTCTGTATAAAAAAGTTCTTGGACAGTACAAAATTACACTCTTTAACATTAGTCTTAAGCCCAAATCAAAGACATATGTAGTAACTACCAGGATTGCAACAAACCTCTCCTTGTACTAAGTGAATATAGTCTCTGTAATGACATTAGCTGCAATGTCATTAGCAGTCTGTTTGGTATTGTGAGAAATGATACGACTTGAGCTGCTCATTTAGTTGATCAGATACAGCTGCTTGCAAAGGGTCTAGACCAGAATCTGTAGCACAATGTAAATAAATTAATAAAAATAAATGCTGGTAGTGTTGAAAATAACGCTCTTTACATGTTAAATCAGACCAGCTGAGTATTATAATACACTATATATCCAAAAGCAAAACAGAAAACCCATCTAATTCAGCTACTTTTAGGTGCACTCATAGCTGACACAGGTGTTCAATTGCACACACAAAGCTATACAAGCTCTGCATAGAAAAGCATTACCTAGAATGCCGTGCTTTGGAGCAGCCACACATAAGCCCAAGATTACCTTGCTAAGAGCCAGTTATAGGGGTATGAAAACCCCCAGCAATGGGCAGTGGAACAGTGTTCTCTGGAGGAGCTCCATCAAATACTTTCGGGATGTGCTGGAGTCTGGTTTGTGATCCTGAAGTAATCATCCAACTTCAGTACTTGAGCGCAACTATGCTTCTGTGGATAAATGTGATCAAAACCTCACAGCAATGTTCCAGCATTTAATACAGGGTTGCTACAGTTTTATACATAATACAGATGCCTTGAGAGTGCAGAATCATCTGAGTCTTTTCAGTGAGTTTGACTATCTGTTCTGCCGTCCTCTAGTCCTTCATCAGCGGTCAGTTTAGACCTGAGGACCTCTGTCAGCTGGATATTTTTGGTTTATTCTGGTTTAGTTTAACATACATGATTACTCTTATTTTTTTTAACCCACAGTCCAACCTGAAACCAACCTGATCTGGTATTCTGCACAACTGAGGAAAGATTACGGTACTCAAATAATAAGACAGTAAACTTGGTTCATTTCGGAGTGAGAACAATGATGTGACATTTTGAACTGACACATTTTGCTTTTTACTCTACTTTATCACAATTAAAATATTATAGTGTGTTAATACTGGCTTATGATCAACTTTGACAGGATCTGATAATTTGGCAATTACTTTAACATGCAGTCAAATGACTATTTTGATATGTGCATATCAGTGGCATTCGCAAAAATACATTATTGGGTAGATCTGTGAAAAAGTGGGTGGGCGGACACAATATCCAAACACACTAATCTCATGCAATGTCATTATATCAGGTTAGTCCTTATAGATGACGGTCATCATTCTACCTATTCCAATGCCTCTGCACTATGGTGATAGAAAACAATAGCAATCGATCATGATGCTAGACTCACATATACACTACTAACAGCATTCACTATAAATCATTCATCTGCTCGCCACAGGCATATTGACCCAGTAAAGATGACAGAACATGCGTGAAAATCAGACAGCTGATATGTACAGAGAAAACAGTAAACTTAAAACCTAATCCTGGCTATTCTAGTCCAGTTACTGCTGTTACGGATGGCATGAAAACATAAAATCCATTCATGTCCTGTTAGTTCACCGTCATCACATTAGACATTAACTTTGCCATTTTCACAAAGCTCATTTCTGTCTTTGGAGTAAAAAGAACACTGCAAGTACCAAATTCACAAGAAAATAAACGACAATATTTTAAAAATTATATTAAAATAGTTTTGGCACTGGATGAGTAGAAATTGACATGAGCTAAATGGCACTTTTAACTGCAATTAGATCTTCAAATTAAAACACTGTTGTGCTGATAAACTAAAGGCTTAACTGTAGAAGGCAACACTTTCTAAACAGTGATTAGAGGGCCAAAGAAAAGAAGGTAGAGCTTGGGGGAAAACGTAATGATTTGGCCATAATATAACGACAGCACTCAGAGATAAATTCCATTCCATAAAAACAAAAACAAAAAACAAAAAAAACCTTTAAAATTTAAAAAAATATTAATAAATATTCTTTTCACATTTGATTGGGTACGCCTGTGCCCACACCGACCTGTGGATACACAGTACAGTATACCATTCTGAACTGCTTTAGTTTGGACTCCTTATGTGAAATAATTTATAGGGTGGTGAATATGCTTCAATTTCATACTGCTCTAATACATCAAAGTATCTATTAGTTCTCTCACCTTTGAATGCACTAATGTTTCTGGTAATGACAACTTTAACCAGTGGTATTTATACAAGTTTTCAACCAGTTGTGTATTTAGTACATGGTTTTGGTGGCATGTCGCTTACTGCAAGTAGCAGAAAATGGTTTCAAGCCACTTCATCATTTTTGTTTTTTTTTAGTTAATAGTCTGGCCATCTAAGTTTTGGTACCTCAGTGAAAAAATCTCAACATTACCTTTATTTGAAGCATGTATTCTAATGTGCCATTAGGCACTCTAGGAAGTCCAACTCAGACTTTCAGATCTGTTATCATTCACAATTTTTCACCTTCATCCTTTACTCCTTCTTCACTGATCAGTTTTTGTTGAACAGATATTGATGTGGAAGACCCTCAATATTATTCGTGTGGCAGACCCTCAACACAGCAGTGACAGTGACATGGTAGAGGGCAAGATGCTGTCACAAGTGTACAAAGTCACACACCAATGTCACTGCTAGGTTGAAAGCGGTCCAACATCCAAAAAAATATATCTATATGAGAGCAGCCGACACTGAAATGCAAAAGAGCAAACGCAAACTGTGCATGGGAACAGATGGGCTACAGCACACAATCAAAGCAGGACCAGAAATAGAGTAGCTTGTGATTTCATATATTGCATAACATACAAACATCAAAAATAATTATTTCAAGTATCTAAACTTTTTCTATGTTTCTCTCACAGCCTATGACTGAGATCATGTACAAAAACAAACAAACTGCTGTCTCTCTTGTGCTTTGACTAACAGCAAGGCCCATTTTACTGCTGCTGTTGCTACTATAGCCATAATGTGAATGCCACTATAATGTCACTTCAGAGCCTCTGGACAACGCAAATGCTAAGTGATAGCCTGTTCAGTATATTCTTTCAGTACAGGTTTAAGTCATTGCTAACAAAGATCTGAGGCATTAGTGCAAGAAAGCATACTTGATTTTTCATCCAGCCCTAATGTTCTACTGCTGCATTGCTAACGCCCATATTAGAGTAATGGAAAAGGGGGGAAAAAAAACAAAACAAAAACAACATTATTATCTGAGGCTGCCATTTTTCCTTGTGCTGATCTCACAAAAATCATTAACTGTAAAGACAGCACTCAGTCTGAGATGCCAGCACTTCTGCGTTCTTTTTGCCACTCATGTCAACTATGAACCAAAGGTTTAATTTCTCCTAATTCCTCAGACACCGGAGTCTGCATTTATTAATGACGTAAAGGTGGAAGTCCTGATCTAGGATCTGGTTTCTCCAATGCTCGCAGACAGCGTGCTAAAAAGGCCAAACTGATCCAGTGTCAGTGGTCCTTCTTTTGCATATAGCCACCAGTACAATCTTGTTACTGTCTTACAACGAGACTGCAAAAAATGATCACGCAGAAAAGTGGACAGAAAACCTCCTGCATGCTCACCAATAAACTAAGCACACAGATATTCACTTGAAAGGCTTTTCTGCAGAAACTAATCATCACACTATTGTCACTTTCAAGTTAGACACAGACGGTTCTAGCCATTATCACGAACGGCTGAATAGTGCTACAAATCTGCCTCTGTTCCACAGGGAACTGAACAGAACAGCAAAAAGACTGGAGGGTTTTTTTTTTTGTTTTTTTTTTAAATACCTCACCTGTAATCAATTTTGCATGAATGTCTGGATTCATCAAGCACATCAGACTATTGCTCAAAGACTGTAGTGCTATCATTTTTTTAAACAATGCTGAGTGTAGTTTAGATTTCATTAAAAAATATCAGGTACAAACTGGACAAAAAATTAGTTTTGCCCAAGTCAAGCAAACCTGCCACAGAATTTCACAGCCCCACACCTGGATACACTTTCTCGTTAGATTAAGAGTCTCAAATCCCAGCCTGAAGGTCCAGAATCCAGCATGGTTTGCTGACTTCTGTTAAACCACTCCTACTAAACCTAGTAATTAAGTGATGAGGTGCATTTGAGAAAGAAAATCACTAAACTGTGCTGACTTCAATACTCCTAGATTACACTGTGTTCAGATGGTGGTGCATATTCTGCTCAAAACACCACTGTACATCATGGGTCGCTTTTCAGAAGTTAAGCGATCGAAAAGGAGGACGGGCAAAATTGAACTGGAGAGTGAGCCTTAAAGTGAACCTCAAATACTGAAGAGCCAGGTTACAAATGAAGAAAAAGTCAAACATCACATCATTCCAAATCTTGGATACACTACCTAGATCTTTTTCAAATATTCCTATCCATCATCTCAATCCATTTTTGGTTTTCCTCCTTCTTGTTCTACCTCCCTCTTGTAAAAGCAGCCAGGCACTAGTTACCAGGCAGTAAATAGAGTGAACTTTGCTCCTGCCATCTTGGCAGCAACAGAATGCCTTTTAAAGAGCCCTGCTACTTCTAGTCAGCAGCTGTGACTAAGAACTATGCACACAACAAAAAAACAAGGAAAAAAAAAAATTACAAAAAGCTTCAGTCTCTGATTAGAACACAGACGATCTTTGCTTCACAACAAATAGAAAAGCAAACCCAACTATGCACAGTAAAATTTCCCATATCCATAGAGTTCAGTTAAAACTGCAAGCAAACAAAGAGCACTAAAACTGGCCTGAAGTACAACCCCATATAATCCAGAAAGGCCCACTGACAAAGAAAAACAGCAGCAACAGTCTGGGGTAACACAGGAGGAAATTGAGAGAAGCGACTCTTACCCGATCTTGGTCTTCTGTTTGGATTTGGAGGAAGTTACGATACGGGCCTTCCTTTTGTCCTTGTTTTTGGATTTGGAGGCCGATGACCTGTGCCCATGATGCTGGGAGGAGCTGGGGAAACTTTCAGGGCTCATAACACGTGGGATGTTCTTCTCCCCTCGCTCGCGGGCTTTAGCGATGGCCTCAGAGATGATTCGGTTTGCCTTCTGCTGCTTGTCCTCTAAACTGGACGACTCCATCTGCTGCTGCTGCTGCCGCTTCTGCACTCGTTTCTCTGACAGAGACAAGTACGACGACGAAGAAGATGATGAGGATGAGCTACTCTTCATTGGCGGGCTGAGCAGCCGTACCTGACTGCTTGAACCATTAGTGTTCTTAGGAGGCTTGAGAAAAAGAGAAGGAAAAGAGAGAGATCTTATGAATACATGTAAACATTAAAACATATTCATGTTTATTTTTTAAACCAGGATCCGAAACGGTTCTTAGCACGAACAAACGATTCTAGGAAGAAGCTTGAGTCGGTTTAGAAGCTGTAAAATGTGTCTAATCCTTTAAATTTTAAGAGGTTCTTCCCATTCGTACACCTCATCTGCAGAAATCTTCAGAAAGACTGAAACTGAGTCATCTATAGCTTCTCTCCAAATAATTATGTTTGGTGTTGAATAACTACATCAATCTTTACAAAATACCTTTTGTGGCAGTACAGCGGGTCTATTCACATAATGGCCTATACCTTAGCTCTCACTCGTCTATGTTTATTGAGCTCATCGTGCAGATGTTTGTACTTTTTCCTCCTGCAGTGAACTGCCCTCAAAGGAACACAATGTTCTTTTCACTGTAATCATATTCACGTAGGCTGCATCACAACACCATGATAATACTACAAATTGAGCTCCTTCAAAATAATACTGGGATCGGCTTTCCAGCTAGACTGCAGACATTCTCCCTTTAGCTTAGCAGTTAAATCAACAGGCTCCAGTTCCAGCGCTCAAGTCTGCACACCCTGAAAACAAATCCACCTTCAATTTAAAGGTTAGTTTTAGAACACCCAGTTATTCTTGAATGAGCCTGATGCAGAGTGTAGAACTCCAGGCCTAAGGCACACAACCGTAACTGGTTCACTCTGACTTAGTCTTGAGATTAGCTCGTTTTAGCACAAGAGGGCAGGTGTGAAAGTACAGCTTGTGGATACTACCCACACACTCTGTGTTAAAAGAAAAACATGGGAAATCCTTCATGTTTGAGCTAATGCATCGGGATTTTTGCTACTGTTCTGTTTTTCCACAATGCAGTCGGCCCTCTCTATCACACGGACAGCTTTGTACATTAGAAGACAAGGGTAAGACAGCAGGCTCATGCAAGCAGCTTTGGCAGAATAACTTTGATGTGTATGTTACAAGTGAGCGACATTGATACTGATTAAGTTCAATATCATGACATTTTCCAAATACAGAAAATTAGCACAGTATGATATTTATCAGGGATGCATCAATAACAATACTGGTATCGGGCTGATTCCAGGCTCATTTACTCGTAATCATGCTCATAAGAAATTACCGATACCAACATTCTGATACCCGCTGTGATACAAGCCGAGTGTATGCTGCCGTGCTAATAAACAAAGGCAGGGAAGGAAGCTCTGCTCTCACAGAGAAGCATCACTGAATCCATTATGGTCAGACACAAAGTCACTGGTCACTTTAAACATCACTTGGGTAAACTCCCACCACACCTACACTGTGTGACTTTAGCCCCTTTTCATACACACAAACAAAACTGCTTCCTCAATACGAAAGCTGGAGAAACAGAGGCAAGAGTCAACATTTCCTACCAAAGTCCATACATGTCGACTTTACTCTGTTTGGCTGAACAAAAGTATGAGGTATAAATATTAATACAGTGATTGACTGTAAAGACAAACCGTACTGTTTTACAACCCCAATTCCAGTGAAGTTGGGCCATTGTGTAAAACATAAATAAAAACAAAATACAATGATTTGCAAATCCTTTTCAACCCATATTCAACTGAATACACTACAAAGACAAGATATTTAATGTTCAAACGGATAAACTGTTTTTTGCAAATATTCACTGATTTTGAATTTGATGCCTGCAACACGTTCCAAAGAAGTTGGGACAGGTGCAACAAAAGACTGGGAAAGTTGAGGAATGCTCAAAAAACACCTGTTGGGAACATTCCACAGGTGATCAGCTTAATTGAAAACAGGTGAGTGTCATGATTGGGTATAAAGGGAGCATCCCTGAAAGGCTCAGTCATTCACAATGCAAGGACGGGGTGAGGTTCACCACTTTGTGAACAACTGCGTGAGCAAATAGTCCAATAGTTTAAGAACAACGTTTCTCAACGTGCAGTTGCAAGGAATTTAGTTCAAAAGCCAACATCTCTGATGGTGTGGGGGTGTGTTAGTGCCCATGGCATGGGTAACTTGCACCATATATACAGTGCCCTGTATATATACACACTCCTGTATCACAACACTATTCAGGTTCAGTGCGCAGTGTTAGCAGCGCTGTTCAGTTTCTCTTTGCTCAGTACTCGGCACATAGTGTATTATTTTGAATGAAACAGCTTTATTTGAAATCGTTCATGGACAGTGTTTCATGTAGCATAAACCAGTGAGGGCATAAAAATTGTAGGCTTTGTCTAACACAATGTACTTTTCAAACATACAGTGGGAGTCACCAGCGAATAAAATTTCTAAAAATCACACAGTCTGTGTAAGGCTTTAGAGGACATTCAGCTACTACAGGCCTAAAAATTCCACAAGTGAGTTCCTCAGATGTGATTCCTGCTGACAGATTGGGGTTCAAAACTATGAAAAGTGATTTAGCTGTACAGAGGCACATTTTTGATGGGAAACAAAACTCACCTGTTCTCCACTGCAGCGCTACTCAATCCAAAGTAGCTAATGTATCAGAGCTAGACCTCAATGATTTAACTGTTAAGGTAGGTTGCACTCATTTACACCAACTACTTAATTCTAAGTAGGTTACTCAGTATGGTACGTCACCCAGTACCGATGAGTACTCATTTACTCGTACTCCTACTCATCAGTATGAAAAAATGGTATTGATGCATCCCTAATATTTATGTTACCAATAATAAGGTCACTAAGTACTAAAAGAATATATATATATATATATATATATATATATATATATATATATCTCTTTCAGACCTGGCATGGCTTGTTTTGATTGGGCTGTTCTGTTGTTTAAAGTTACACCGCTTTACTACACTTTTCTTTCAAAATAATGTGAAGCACCTAGTAAATGTAACCTAACAGCCAGGTCCTGGGGCCTGTCTCAGAAGGAAGGACTTCTTGCTTAGCCAGCTATATTTACGTTTTGTTTGATCAAACTCTGGATCTTCTGTCTCACAACAGTGGATAACTTTCTACAAGTATATATTACTACAGTAACTTATTCTGAACACCTAAACTTTCTGAGAGCAGATGAAGAATTAACAGTTTTTGGATCAAACAAGGCCAAGCCATTGGCCAATCAGGGACAGCCTTCTGATGGAAGCAGACCTCTCTGTAAGTCATGCGGTTTAATACGATAAATGCTTTACTATCTACATTCATACATAGTACGATTCCTTTCACCATAGAAAGACAAGCTACTTGAGCTACTAGGTTGTCAAACGGATCCCTTCTATAACATCAATCAAGCACACTGCTATCATTCAGCCATCAAGTATACTGCTAACTGACGTCTACAACCTAAAAGCATCACAGTAAGTCAATATGATACACCGGCACAGATGACAACGCACAGCGCTAGCACGCAAATATACTAGTGTTTTGGTTTTAGCAGCAATATGAAAACGGTTCTGAACAGAGCCGTCTGTCGTCACGCAGTTCACCGTTCATCTTAACCACAATGAAAAAAGAGCAGGACCACTGGCCTGACTTTTCACCTCTGATCCCATTTAAAGATTCTGCGATTCCCTGTCTCACTCGCTTTAGTCAGACTGACTGGCCTAGTTGGGCTGGCTTCTCTCCTTCAAAGGGAGGCTACAAAGTTAGAAACAATGTTTCAATAGAGGAAAAAAGAGAAGCAGGGAGAAAAAGAGAGAAGGAGAGGGAGAAAAAAAAAAAAGTGAGAAACAGACGGATAGACTGCATGTCGGCCAATCCAGCATGAATAATACAGTCAGCAGCAAGCCCCAGCCTGCTACACGATCATAATGTGAATTATACATGAATGCCTTTATTTCATTACAGAGAGAGAGAGAGAGAGAGAGAGAGAGAGAGAGAGAGAGAGAGAGAGAGAGAGAGAGAAAACCTATAAAAACACAGTCCAATCCAATCACACTGCCAGGCCTGCTATGTGCTTTCCTGCCTGCTAAATAAAGGGAATTATCTGGAAGCAGCGAAACAAAAGAAGGGGGAGGGGGAAATAAACAGTAATTCATCTGGAGGATAAACATGGGCTGCATAACGCAGTTCACGTGAGAGAGAGAGAGAGAGAGAGAGAGAGAAAAAAAGAGAAAGAAAGAAAGAAAGAAGGAAGAACCCTCGACTGGAATATTCTTACTAATCCATTTCAGGCATAAGGGAAAATCAGGAGGAATGAAAGAGGGGGAAGGGAGGAAAGGAAATGAAAAGCTATAGAACGAGGGTGGAGGGAGGGTGGTGGTAGAGGAGGAGGGTGGAAGAGAGAGAGAGAGAGAGAGAGAGAGAGAGAGAAGGAAAATGCACCAAAGTGAGAGCACTGCAGCTGTGTAATACATCTATAAATAACTAAAATTACAGGCTGCCAGCACTGCAGTGATTTCAATCTCTCCCCTCTGCTCTGCTCCGTCACTCAAAACCTCCACAGGCAACCACGTCTCACATCCCTAAAGGGGAGACCACCACGCTGGACCCTCCGATGAATGACAATGATACACAGGGCAGAGGGGAACGCAGTGTCGGGCACTCAACACTGCACCACACATGAGGGACAGACGGAGCGAGCGAGCGAGCGAAGCTGGAGTCGAGCAGAGGAGCTAAAGGCTAACTGGCGCTAGCCGCGTCGGCTCGGCGCGCTGACGGCGCCGCGAGCAGCTCGCAGAGCAGCAGTTAGCGCAAGATGGCGGCCGCGGTACAGTCTGCAGCGTGTGAGCCTGTAGCTCTTCAAGTTCCTGCCTGGCCCTCCTCCCCCCACACCAACCTCCTCCACCTCCCCCCAGTCAACCTCCACCTCCCCCCACACCACACTCACTCACTCACCCTTCCTCTCGGCCTCTTCACCGTAGACATTTTTTTCCTTTTCGTTTTCCCTTCTTCCCTTTCTCTCCAGCGGCCTAACAAAAGCCTTGCCCTTTCGCCGGGTTTTTTGCCTCTCCCTCCCTCCCCTCTCTCTCAGCGGATTCTGGTCTAGCGCAGGCGGCTCGCAGCTCCACTACACCGGGACGGAAAAATCGAAGGGACGAATAAAGCGGCCACACTCGTCCGCCTTCCTCTCATTCTTCCGCCACTCTCCTCCACCGCCTCCCTCGCCTTTTCTCCGCCGACTCCCACCGTCCGTCCGGCGAACTACGGCGATCTCTCCCTCCTCGTCTTTTTTCCTCCTTTTTCTACCTCTCGCTCTCCCTCTCACACGCGCGCGCGCTCAGCTCCTTCCTCCTTTCACATCTCGGGCGAAGGTAGGGACCTGCTGCCGCCGCTGCTCCTCCTTTGTACACACAAAAAAGAGGCTTTTTTGTGCTAGCTCGGCCGGTCGATTCGGAGCCTGTTTTCCTTTTTCCACTGGCTTTTTTCTTTCTTTCTTTTCCCTCGCTCCCCTCCCCTCCTCTCTCGAGCCGGGGTGTGTGCAGCGAGCGCGAGCGGCGGAGCGAAATGAAAGCACAAAGCATCAAAATGCATCAGCATGAATATTAGAGATGTCGTTAAAATCCGGACTCGTTTTTCTCTCTCTCTCTCTCTCTCCCTTGCTCGCTCACTCACGCACACGCTCTCTTTAGCTCTTTGTAAGAAGCGAAGGCCACCAGAGGGGGCTCGCAGTTATTACATTAACTTTCACAACTTTAACCCCACAAATACTGCATCTCCGCTCTCACGCGCCCTCGGCCATTTACTGCCTTTCCTACAGGCATCTACATTTAGAAACTGCTTCTCCACCCAACAGCAAATTATAGCTTTAGGCTCTTGTCCCACATTATTTTTGTATTTTTCCCATGAAGTCCACGGATAGTATGAGCTTTTATGCATCGAAACCATCTGATCTATTTTTTTTTCATGACCATTTTACAATTTCTGTTCATCCCTTAAAGTCGTAAATGACTCTCTTTTGACTGGTTGCCATGTGACGTAACTCAAAGCGAACCGCTCCTTAAAACTTCGATGTCAGTGAGCAGAGCTGAACACCTACAGGTTGAACAGGTGAATGGGCTCGTGACATCACAAAAGCAGTGAATTCGAAACGGGCTGTTTCAGCTAAACTGACGTGGATTGTGTGCACTAGGGAGTGAACAGTACCTTAACACTTCATAATAATTATAATTTACAGTATTTATATATGTCATTAAAATATGGTTTCACAGTATATTGGCCCTTTAATATAGAAAACAAAAGCAGAACTCGTTCCACGTTACAGATCCGATCGCTTGTCTATCCTAGGTGATCCCCCCCCCATCACAATAGTCCTTATTTGCACTACAGACCAGACTGGTTATAGTATTTGAAGGACCCACACCTCTGAAAACTTTTTATTTAAAGAATTTGACATAGTATGCAAACATTAGTTTAGCATTCACTCTCCAGCCCACACAGTCTATCCATATATGGATCCTTTGCTGCAGAAATGTTGAATTCAATGTTTTTGTTAGGTCATAAATACCAACATATTTCCATATGTCTGGCTATTTAACACGACGTGGTCCAGCTCCATCCGTTCATGTCTAAGGTATGAGGAGTTTTCAGCTCAGACTACATTTTGTATGAAGCAATACAGGGCAACCAATCAGAACAGAGGTTATGTACACCTATCAGTCTTAAAGGCACAGTAACGAAAACAACCTGTTTCAAGGGATAGGAAGAGCTTGGAAAGTTGTGATGTAAAAATAATTATGACTCGTTTTGCTACATAAACTCACACAAACATTGGAAGTAGACCTCAGAGAAAAATCTATACTAAAGAAAAAATGCAGGATATGGGCCCTTTAAGGAGAGTGTACCTCACTAGAGAGAAAAGCGATAGACAAAGAGGTGCTTCAAGGCCCAGGGCAAAGAGGAACTGTCTCACACGTGCAGCCCATCTGTATACACACAGACAAATATATTTCTCCTTCGCTGGAAGTGAATAAGAGATGTGAAACTTCATACTGCAAAATCATACCAAAGCAAGGAGAGAGATTTCTATTCTTCATTTCTCTCGCAGGTGAGAAAGAAGAGATGAGAAAGAAGGAGAATGTCATCCCTCAGTGCCCAAAGTGAGAAACACTCACACGTTACTTTCTATACTGACTCACCCTCAGTCTCAACATATGCGGACACAAGCACAGCAAGAAACAGCTGACACAGCATAAGCATCACAAGCAGCCTCAGCTTCCATATGACGGGATTTGGTGTCTGGAAAGGGGAAAAACTATAAAATGATACTTGAAGTCCTTTTCACAATATATAATATGGATCATGATATTTAATTTCATTTGAGGTTTACGAGTTCACATATTTTTAAAGGCTATGAGTGTCAATGTTTACAACAAAAAGCAATTTAAGAAGGAACAAGATGAAAAAATACAAAGAATTGGAAAAAAATGAATAAAATAAAACATAATGGGCTGATATCCCTGACATCCAATTAGCTATGTAAATACAATCTCTATTTTATATAGTTAATATACACTGCTTGTTGGTGCCATTTAGAGGATCCCTATATTATTAGTCTAAATCTTGTAATACATGCTGTCCACTTCAATACCGGTTTTGACATGTTCCTCCACTTGGCCTTCATTTCCCCTCAGTGGAATCACATATGCCATCTTAAAGGGGAATTCCACTTGTTTTTCAGAATTTCTGCATAATTAAATCATTAACATGGAAACATTCATTCAGAATGGTTTGATGTGGAATGCTATGTTCTAGAGAAGTGCACAGCATCAGAATTCTTTACAGTGGTGGAGAGAAAGCAGGCATTTGAAGCGTTTAATGGCTCTAAAAACTACCTTCCTTGTAGACACTTATTATAAGAAATGATTCCGATTAGATTGACTGACATCTGAAACACGTTTTTTGAGAGAAAGCTGGCTAATTTTTTTAATCCATTCATGTCAGAGAGGTACATGCAGGGCAATGTAAGGAAAATTGCCTCAGAAAAAAAGTTTCTTCCACTGTTTTAACATTAAAAAAATGACATATAAATTTATTAGATGCACCATTGGAGAGGCAGGGGGGCCGAGTGAAGAGAAATGTCCACTTTATCATCAGAACTTGTCCAGAAATTATTTCATTTCTGTTTTCAAACCCCAAAATGGCGTACAAACATCAGATTTGCTACATTCACACTGGGTTTAAGATAGCAAGCTACTCCATCTGTTATACATGACTGCCTTCATTTATTTACTCTGCGAGCATGCTAGTTAGCAAGCTAAAGACTACATAGCTAGCAACAATAAAAATAAAGCCAATACTCTATGGCTTTAAACCAAAGCCTACAGTTAGACAAAGCAATGATTCATACAATTTAAGTATGGTATATTCAAATCATAGAAACTTTTTTTAACTACAAAGTCTGAGGCCAAGTTAGTCAAGTGTGTTGGTGAAGCGAGTGCATTACATTTCTTCCGTGAATGACCACTTGTATAACATAGGTGTGATGGACATCAAATCAATCAAATCAAATTTATTTGTATAGCGCTTTTTACAACGGATGTTGTCACAAAGCAGCTTTACAGAATTTTGGAAAAGACAAAGTTTCAACAGGACTGTAAGAATGTACAGAAACCCCCCGGTGGGCAAGCCAGGGGCAACAGTGGCAAGGAAAAACTCCCTCAGAACTGAGGAAGAAACCTTGGGAGGAACCAGGCTCACCAGGGGGGTGACCCATCCTCCTCTGGTCAAACTACCTACAAGTGATTATACTACTAATATTAATAGCAGTAATATTGGTATTAGGAATAACTAGGAATCTATGAGAACATCAGCGTAGGGTGGGCAATCCAAGCAGTGCGTTGTTGGTGAGAGCATGTTTAAAAGTATTGAAACAGGGCCATGTACTTGTTTAGTGCACTACACGTACTTATAGTATCCACAGTACACTGTCATATAGATTATCACACCACCCAGGGCCATTTCTCACCAAATGCAGTATATGCAGTTGCTTAGGGCTTCTGAGCACCAAGGTCACCCTCCAAGTATGCAGTTTTCTGGGTTTTTTATTTATGCTATTCATAATATTGGAACAAAAATATCTTACAAAGACATCACTGAAAAAAAGGTACACACCAGTGAAATGTACCTTATATGTACCTTTTTATTGTATGTCTTTCTTTCTACCTATTATGTTGTATACATTTATATTGTGTAAATTGCATATGGTCGAATCTGATCACAAATTGAGTGCATACAAATTTTACCAAAAGTTTTGTTACTTATCAATTTTATCTTTGCGTAAATTTGAGAATAATAACTTTGAATTTCAAGCTTGACAACCTACAAAAAACGCTTGATTTGCATTTAACTAACAAACTATCGATATCATATACAATACCAAAAAAAGAATAAAAAAAGAAAATAACAATAATCCTACTAATTTGTGCACATGGCAATCAAGTGCAACAGTAAATGTACTTATTTTGTATGCACAATGGTATAAACCACAGCTGTAACTATTCCATGTCCCAGTTGCTTTTATTTTATACTACAGACGCTGCCCAAAAAACCAAACAATACAAAACACAGCTAGGACAAAAGCAGCTTATATACTGCAATAATAGTGTTTAAATCCGTTATTTGAGGAGAATGTTCACACTACGCAATCACATTATTCTACCATCTTAAAAAACAAAGAGCTTTTGTTTATTTTAAAATGAATTCTTTAAAAACATTTTGACAGTATAAAGTTTGGTCAGTAAGGGCAGCAGTGCACCTACGAGCTCAGCCATTGTCTTAGAGGACGCTGAATGTTGTTGTTTTATTGGCTCCCTACCAAAACATCTGCATGGTGTGCTTCATGATAATGAGATGTAAATGAGGTGCTGGTAGGCTCACACTTCATTTCATGTACCAAAGCAAATTCATCACTTGTGCTCAAATCTCGACTTGTTTCCAAGTTGTACAAAAGTTTCGTCAAATTGACCATCCCTAATGTGTGGACAGGTAGCTTTGTTGCTAAATAATCAGTCATCACATTCACGAAAGGAAGGTTATGCATACATGAATCATTTTCTTCTAGCGAATCACTGAGGACTTCACATGGTGGAATTTGCTGTCTTTTTCAGAAAATGACGAGGAGGCCATGAGGTTAGATCAATCTTGATTACTTAGAGAGTTACAATGAAGGCCGTTCTGTGGCAGAAACATTTTTTTCCATTATAAAACACATTAGGTGTCAGTTGAGAGACAAACAGGGAATCTAATATGTCCTGTGAAGAAAAGGAAGAAATCAAGGTAAAACAGGATCCAATACACTACGGTATGTGCAGCAGCTGTTTATGTGAGTGAGTGAGTGAGTGAGTGAGTGAGTGAGTGAGTGAGTGAGTGAGTGAGTGAGTGAGAGAGAGAGAGAGAGAGAGAGAGAGAGAGAGAGAGAGAGAGAGAGAGAGAGAGAGAGAGAGAGAGAGAGCGCCTTGGAGTTTGGACTACACAGGGAGAAAGTGACAGCGACGCCAACAGAAATGAGAGACAATCTGTGATACATAGAATATTACATTTATGCCAACACACACTCATTTAACTATAACTATAATATAATAATTGTTTAAAGGGCATATAAAGGAAAAACTAACTATCCCTCCTGCGACCCTGAGGGAGAAGCGGCTTAGAAAATGTGTGTAACTATCCCTCTATTTTTCTGAAATAAAGGTGTTTGACGAAGTTTCATCGTTTATTCCCGACTCTATACAGGCCATATATGGAAGCTAGCCAGCAAACAGCAGTCCATTTTAAATTCTCTGTTTTTGTGATGTGATGAAAATTTTAATATTTACATATATATATATATATATATATATATATATATATATATATATATATATATATATATATATATATATATATATATGTTTACTGAGCCTACAGTTTATACCTGCCTTTATTAGTAACTTACCAATTTTCTCAAAAGTATTGGAATAACCCAAAATTCATTTTTCTGTGTGTGTGTGTGTGTGTGTGTGTGTAAGTGTGATTAAAGGACAGGTTTCCTAGCTGGTTCTGTTGCGCAATAAATTTCACTGCATCACCATTCACTAACAGAAAAGAAAAATAAAAGGAAGAAAATGGAAGAAAAGAAAGAATGTCTCAGAAAGAATGGGAAAAACAGATCCAGTGTCACATAAACATGGACACACAGGGCGATAGAACAGCATGCGTGGCTGTAATGTGCAGCTAGGGAGAGAGGGGGAGATACAGGCACATGCTGACGCAGTCACATGGCACAAATTGTCCTGGCGCCATGGCAACCTAACAGTTAATATGCAAATGAGAGGGAATAGCTGCTTTCTGCTACGGAGAGGAGTGGAGTTCAGAGCTGGGTGGGGGCCACAGGTGCCAGTATCAAACTCAACATCATTATCTAACCACAGCAGCACCAAGGGGGGGAGGAGAGAGAGAGAGACAGAGAGAGAGAGAGAGAGGGAGAGGGAGAGAGAGAGAGAGAGAGGAGGAGGAGGGGGGGGATTGAAAACTTACTTTGTAAACAATTTCAAAGGAAAGTCTAACGAATCTCTTGCTTTCATTTTCTATTCCCCAAGTTAAACGTCCCAAAGCATTTAATACCACTAAAGCTACATTTTAATACATTAAATGGTCAAAAATGTTTCCTGACGCCTGAAATATATTAATTATAATTTTTCTATACACCTAAAATCTGTATCTGAAGTATATAGACTGTGGAGAGATAAAAGCTGGGTGTTGTAAGGCAGAGTAGGACCCAAAAAATATAACATTTCAAAATCACATTTTCTACTATTTTATTACGATCAACATTACATATAAAAACTCACATGTATGGGCACTGGTTGTTAAATAAAATGGCCATATTTGTGATGCAGAAATCTCTATCCCTGATTCCTATCACCACAGGAGTGCTATCAAACCAAAGATATCAAACCAAAGGCAAAAGTATTGATATTCATTACGGTCTGCAACATGGCTGGACCTGATGGATGTTTAAAGCAAATTAGAAACATCTAAACTTCTGTTTCCTAATTAACGTTTCAGTATGTTCACAGAAGCCACAGTTTACACAAATTTCTCTCTTTTCTCACAGAAAAAAAGCTTCTAAATTTGAAGAGGAAAAATCCAAACCATTAAGCTAAATGTGTTACCTTGTGTTAGCGTGCTAATAATAATAATAATAATAATAATAATAATAATAATAATAATTGGGTAGCCTGAGAAAACAGCCCTACACAACAAGGCTACACTACTGTTACCCAACCATTAGCACAGGATACACTGGTATGCTGGTTAACTGAATATAGATTACACTGTCAGGGCCTGTAGAAGAAAGATTTGGGTCCATAATTAGGACTGGAACTGCAGGCTAATGTAGTGTTATACGAGAGCGCGCGAGAGAGAGAGAGAGAGAGCGCGCGCGAGAGAGAGAGAGCGCGAGCGAGAGAGAGCGAGAGAGAGCGAGAGCGAGAGAGAGAGAGAGAGAGAGAGAGAGAGAGAGAGAGAGAGAGAGAGAGAGAGAGAGAGAGAGAGAGAGAGAAGGGGAAAAAGGGAGAGAGGGGAAAGAAACAGTAATAGGGAGAGGGTGAGCAGGGGAAAAACACGAGGGCAAGCTGATTAATGAAAGAGGACATGATGCGTAGCAGTGTTTCCTGAACCCATTAAACATGGCAGCAGCTATTAATGACCCTTACAGGCTACAGCAGCAGCAAGTGTGGCCCCCTAGCAAGGCCCTCTCCAACATGTGCATACACTCACACACGCATGGCTGTCTCTCTGACCAAGACACTTTCAGAGGACAGTGCTGACCCCACATGCAGCGCTTCCCTGCAAAGTTAGTAGCGCAACATGATAACTAATCCAGTTACCCAGGGTTTGCTAACATCATCCCTGAGAGATCAGCAGCATTTCAGCAAATATATATCCATTTTGTAAAACATAGACTATGCCTACAAAATAATATTTGAAAAATGTTTGAAAACACAAGAGGGCTGTCACTGATGTCAGGATTTAAAAATGGGTTGTAGACAATTACATGTGGCATTAATTAAATACACACACACAAAAAACAGTGCTGCTAACTAGGAGAGATGAGCCAGTTTAGTGTTAGTCACTCTGGCCACCATAGAATGTTCGATTCTATCTATCTAGAGCACTGACACAAATTGAGGTGATCAAAAATAACGATTAAAATCTGAGAGAGTGAAGTCATGCAACTGCTGAAGGGCCAGAAAGTTAATTAATTAAGAAAATTAATTCTGTGGTGTTTGAATCTGTACTCTGATGGGCTACCTTATTGTTATTTTAGCGAGCAGGCTACAGACCTGAACAGTGCCACCCATCACAGTACCGTTTGATTCTGAAATCAAACGCTATGTTGACATAAATTTAGATGATAAAAACATTTCAGAGAGCAAAAGCAGCGTCACAGCAAGCCGAAATCGAACCAGTTCTGTGGTTTTTGGGAGAGAGCTTAGCAGGCCAAGCGTGCCACACTGCACCACAGCATGTGCAACGTGAAGTGAGTGGTGTTGGAGTGAAAGCTGAAGTCAAGTGTGTTGTGTGGCGTCTACAGAGAATGTGATTTTTGGATGTGTATTGCTCTTTGCCATGGCTGAGCTGCTGACATGCTGATCAAGTGTTTGTTAATCATGGGGGCTGGGCTGGTGCTGATTTATAGAATAAAAAAGTAAGTATAATTTCTTTTGACTGCAAACATATTTAATGACTATTCTAGTGAACATGATTCAAATGTAATCCAATCATCTTTATCATGAAGACGTGTGTGTGAAGATTTGTAATTTTCTTTGGTGACACGTCTCACAACAGCAAATGACCCAGAGGTCACGAGTGGTTAACCCATAACTCTCTGGCCATTTTCTTCTGAATTGGTAGCATTTTCAGTGCTAGTTGAGTCTACAGATACAAATATGTTATGCAATCCAACTCTTCCAGCTGCACAGGAAAAAAATAGCCTTGACCAAGTTTAAAAAAAAAGTGTAAGCAACTCTTCAATGCAATCTCCCTTCCAGCACCAACTGAGCCACACAAATTTGAGACCGACTGGCTAGTCTGGTTCTGTCCTTTTCAGTAACTCTGATCTTGAGAGGCTGAACTTCTAAAACGGCTTCATATCTGTGCCTCAGCATGGAAGATATTTATAGTAATCAGCCTATAAAGAGCTCCTTCTATGGCTAGTGCATACAAGTTGCTATGCTAATGCCTCCTCAACCTACAATTAGAAATTCATGTCGGAACCTAATTAGCCACACTAGCTCTTGGACGCAAGGTTATATAAAGAAAGGAACATTTTTGAAATTGTGCTGTACGGACATGTTTTGGGTGGTAGTAATTCTATTTAAACATAGTTTCCAATTAAACATTTTTCTTTTCTTTTTTTTTCAACCAACAAGATATTCATGTCGCAAGCAAAGCCCCACAAGCCAGACTTTTTACTATTAGCATAAAGTCTGTACTAAATTGTTTTCATAGCCCTAATATATGAGTTGCAGTTGGCTTGAAAAGGCAGTCTTATCTATAAAGAGCAAATGTGGTCACAGGATTTCATCTTTACAAAGCAGCAACACTCATGATCAACTGATTAAAGACTGGTGTGCTCCTGCTTCTGAACTGCAAAATCATGTTTTGGTTTCTGAACTTATTGCCAATGGGCTCAGGAACACTTCAGAAATCAGAAATCACAGTTTGTCGCTCCATCTACAAGTGCAAGTTAAAACTCTGCCATGCAAAGCGAAAGCCATATATCAACAACACCCAGAAACGCTGCCGGCTTCTCTGGGCCCGAGCTCATCTGAGATGGACTGACGCAAAGTGGAAAAGTGTCCTGTGGTCTGACGAGTCCACATTTCAAATTGTTTTTGGAAATCATGGACGTCGTGTCCTCCAGGCCAAAGAAGAAAAGGACTGTCTGGATTGTTATCAGCGCAAAGTTCAAAAGCCAGCATCTCTGATGGTGTGGGGGTGTGTTAGTGCCCATGGCATGGGTAACTTGCAGATCTGTGAAGGCACCGTTAATGCTGAAAGGTACATACAGGTTTTGGAGCAACATATGCTGCCATCCAAGCAACGTCTTTTTTAGGGACATCCCTGCTTATTTCAGCAAGACAATGCCAAGCCACATTCTGCACGTGTTACAACAGCATGGCTTCATAGTAAAAGACTGCGGGTACTAGACTGGCCTGTCTCCAGTCCAGACCTGTCTCCCATTGAAAATGTGTGACGCATTATGAAGTGCAAAATACGACAACGGAGACCCCGGACTGCTGAACAACTGAAGTTGTACATCAAGCAAGAATGAGAAAGAATTCCACCTACAAAGCTTCAACAATTAGTGTCCTCAGTTCCCAAACGCTTATTGAGTGTTGTTAAAAGGAAAGGTGATGTAACACAGTGGTAAAGATGCCCCTGTCCCAACTTCTTTGGAATGTGTTGCAGGCATCAAATTCAAAATGAGTGAATATTTGCAAAAAACAATAAAGTTTATCCGTTTGAACATTAAATATCTTGTCTTTGTAGTGTATTCAACTAAATATAGGTTGAAAAGGATTTGCAAATCATCGTATTCTGTTTTTATTTATGTTTTATACAGTGTCCCAACTCCTCTTCATGGATCACCACTTTATCGTAGTGGAGGGGTTTGCGTGCTTGAATGATCCTAGGAGCTATGTTGTCTGGAGCAAAAGCTCCTGGTAGGGTCTGCCATGGCAAACTGGTCCTAGGTGACAGGTCATACAAAGTGTGATCCAAAAATTCCTGGGGGAGGGGCTCGCCAGTGAGCGTCTGGTGGCCGGGCATTTATTCATGATGCCCGGCCGGGCCCAGCCCGAAGGGGTTACATGAGTCCCCTCTCCCATCGACCCACCACCAATGGGAGGGGCAGTAGTAGGGGTTCGGTGCTTTGTGGATCGGGCAGTGTCCGAAGGTGTGGGCCTTGGCGTTCTGATCCTTGGTTGCTGAAACTGGCTATTGGAACTTGGAACGTTACCTCACTGGCGGGGAAGGAGCCTGAGTTGGTGCGCGAGGTTGAGAGATACCGGCTAGATATAGTCGGGCTCACCTCAACACACAGCTTGGGCTCTGGGTCCAATCTCCTTGAGAGGAGCTGGACTTTATTCTTTTCTGGGGTTGCCCATGGTGAGAGGCGGCGAGCAGGTGTGGGCTTTCTCATAGCCCCTCAACTCGGTGCCTGTATGTTGGGGTTTTCTCCGGTGGGTAGCTTCCCTATGCCTTCGGGTTGGGGAACGGGTCCTGACTGCTGTCTGTGCTTATGCACCGATCAGCAGTTCAGTGAGTATTTATTTATGTGGACTTAATTTTGCATGCCTATTACTACTTGTTTTTATGTTTCACCTTCATGCCGAAGCAAATTCCTAGTCTGTGAATCCTGTTCATTGACAATGGCAATAAAACTTCTGCTTCTTCTACTTCTTCAGAGTACCCAGCCTTGGGAAGGACGCTTGAAAGTGCTCCTCCTGGAGACTCTATTGTCCTACTGGGGGACTTCAATTATCACGTGGGCAATGACAGTGTGACCTGGAGGGGTATGATTGGGAGGAATGGCTTCTCTGATCTGAACCCGAGTGGTGTTCAGTTTTTGGACTTCTGTGCAAACCACAGTTTATCCATCATGAACACCATGTTTGAACAAAAGGATGTCCATAAGTGCACATGGCACCAGGACACCCTAGGCTGCAGTTCAATGATTGACTTTGTAGTCGTGTCATCGGACTTGCGGCCATGTGTTTTGGACACTCGGGTAAAGAGAGGAGCTGAGCTGTCAACTGATCACCACCTGGTGGTGAGTTGGATCAGGTGGTGGGGGAAGATGCCAGTCAGACAGGGCAAACCCAAATGTATAGTGAGGATTTGCTGGGAACGTCTGGCAGAAGAACCTGTCAGATTGATCTTCAACTCACACCTCCGTCAGAACTTTGACCAGATATCGGGGGAGGTGGGGGACATTGACTCAGAATGGGCCATGTTCCGCTCCTCCATTGTTGAAGCGGCTGACTGTAGCTGTGGCCGCAAGGTAGTTGGACCAACTCTTCACCCTCTCCAGGATCCTAGAGGGCTCATGGGAGTTTGCCCAACCAGTCCACATGTGCCTTGTGGATCTGGAGAAGGCATTCGACTGTGTTCCCCGGGGTATTCTGTGGGAGGTGCTTCGGGAGTACAGGGTACATGGCTCTTTGCTACAAGCCATTCAGGCCCTGTACAAACAAAGCAGGAGCTTGGTTCGCATGGCCGGCAGTAAGTCAGACTCGTTCCCAGTGAGAGTTGGACTCCGTCAGGGCTGCCCTTTGTCACCGATTCTATTCATAATTTTTATGGATAGAATTTCTAGGCGCAGTCAGGGGACGGAGGGTGTCTGGTTTGGTGACCTCAAGGTCACATCACTGCTGTTTGCAGATGATGTGGTCCTATTGGGGACATCAGGCTGTGAACTTCAGCTTTTGCTGGATCAGTTTGCAGCCGAGTGTGAAGCGGCCGGGATGAGAATCAGTACCTCTAAATCCGAGACCATGGTTCTCAGGCGGAAAAGGGTGGAGAGCCCTCTCTGGGTCAGGGATAAGCTCTTGCCTCAAGTGGAGGAGTTTAAGTATCTCAGGGTCTTGTTCACGGATGGATGGATGGATGGATGGATGGATGGATGGATGGATGGATGGATGGATGGACAGCGTCCCAACTTTATTGGAATTAGGGTTGTATATTAACAATTTTTTTTACCGTTTGTAAACTTTGGAAATGTAACAGCATTGAAATAAAAATGACTTTCCATGGTTTTCAAAACTTGATTGGACTATTTAGCTTTAGCCAATGGCAGCACATTTTTCTCATAAACCTCTGAAATTTGTGTCATTTTGTAACTGGTGCCATGCCCACAGAATTTTCTCTGTTAGAAAATCAAAGATATCAGGTCTATAGTAAACTAAAATGTACCAAAGCCAATGTTTTTTTTGTCTATGTACATTTTCCCCTCAAGGTCAGTAAGGACTCGACATTTGGATGTTAGGTTTGGGCCAATGGACAAGCCCATCATCGATGGCTGACAGAAATCACAAAGTTAAATGAGAATCATGATGCCCCGGGAGTTCACTCAGCGCCGTTTGGGATTTCTATGCTGGCGCTAGTTTCACATTTAGACATTTTTTTAGCTCATAACAAGCATGTACATAACATTATTTACTTTTTATTCTCCGTTTTTAAGTAGCACTTTATTTAAAAGCTTAAACTCATCCATCACAATGTTTCCCAGTAGACGCTGTTATATGTCAGTTAGATAGACATCAACCAACCCTGCTAGATTTTGCTACATAAATACTACAAGCTAGCTAACACTCCTGTGCATTGACATCACATGAAAATAAGTACAATTTCACACTTGGCACCTAGGACCAACTTTGGGCTCACTTGCAGGGGCCTCATTATCACAGGCCTTAAGCCCTATGGTCCTCTAAAGTCCACACTTTGGTGACGTAAACAACATACAGACCTATAGGGCAAGTGACCTTGAAGGTGCTTGGTTTAAACATGTGCATTTGGGACAGACTTGTGCAACATGCAGGCTCTGCATGTGCTGCACAGGCCACGTCAGTCATAATTTTTTTAAATAAGCTAATTTGCTTTTCTGCAGTATCGAGATTCAGATTACAAGCATAATGCAGCTCAATGACAGTGGCAGTTAAATTAATAAACAAATGCATTTTTTGTCACATCTTAAATTGTTTTCTCTGACATGTTGGCCTGATCGTCAACAAAAAACACTGATTCTCACTTATCTCACCAGTATCACTATAGGTAACAAGTTGCTGCTAAATCTGCATTGTTGCAGTCTTCGCTGAAAGCCGCAGTAAGGGCGCACCCCTCTGACCATCCCTCTGAATAGCAAAAAAAAAAGAAATGGGACACAATAAAGTCGCTTGGGACTGGGCTGAAGAATTCCTTTTGAACCCTTTATTGACTGCGCATTGCCATTTGTCACTTGTCTGCGGGGGTTCACACTAGGTTCATTAATTTATTACTGTTTCTATTTTCCTTTGGTACCATCCCTCAAGCAGTGAAGAACAGTGCATATGGGATATGTGGCATGTCATTGTGCAGGAGCACCTACAAAGATGAGCCATTTTCATGTGTAACTCGTAGAAGTTTTTTTTCTTTAGCTTGACACTGATCAAATGTTATAATGAATCTTTTATATATCAAAATAATTGAGAGTTTTTATGAATTGAGACCATTTGCATTTACATGGCTTTGAGGTACTGAATCTCTGCTGCTGTCCAGAACAATCCTGTCCTCGCCATCACGAAAGTTGAAAAAGGAAGTTAGGTGACAAGTTAAAGCAATCTGCTCCCAGACTCAAACAGTCCTCACACACAGTCCTCACCCAAACATACTGAAGTATTGGTCAGAGAATGAGGTGAAAGGATGGGAAAATGTATGTTTATGTTTGAAATAATGGCAATTTCTGAAAACAGCAATAAATTTTTCAGTACAGAAAAACTGCTGTAGATGAACATGGCACAGATTTATTTCCTTATGTTCCTGATGATGTTCCTAATATGGGAATTATGCTGACCACAAAATGACAATATGATTTTAGAGGTATATAACCTTTTTTAATCACAGGTACCAGATGTATCTATGTTGGTGCACTGGTTAACTTTCCCCACTGTGAGACAATGGAGACATAGCTATAACTGGCTAGCTTCAAGTAGGAACGCTGTAACCATGCAGCAAGTGATGCCAAGTCTTTCCTTTTTAACTTATGCACCCTTGGACTGTACCACACCTTCAGTCTACGTCTTCTCCACATTATTAAAAGAGCTGTTCTGAATGCAGACATACTTTAGGTGTTTCGGCAAGCATCGGGACCGGGCAATACCAAGCGGTTTGACTGATATGCAAAAAGACCAACCGCAGTCGGTTACTTTTGCATGCCGTTGAGAAGTCCCTCCTGAGTCATAAGAAAACAAATCTTTTAGAAAGGTTACCATGCCATCACTCGGTAGTAACTTGCATAACATACATAAGGCCTATCAATCCCATATCAGAAGAATACCACCATCACAGTGACCTTCATCTAATCTTAATGCTCTTAGTAGGATGTACATTTATATGCAGAGACGCACTAAAATGAGAAGCCTACACCACAGCCTTCAGCCACTGTATAAGGAAAATGTGAGCGAGCCAGCAAGAAAAAGTAGCAGCAGGTGGTCTCAAACAAACCTTTACAGTACGTTTATTAATTTAGTGCAAAGAAGTACCACACTACATGCACACACACAAACACAGGTGACACTCCTGCATAAGCAGAGATACAGTTCAGCCAGAGGTGCCTGTGTCTTTGCGTTCACATTTCCACTTCCTGTCAAGAACAAGCAGGTGCCTGTGGGAACAGTCTGTAGGCACACGCTTAGCACCCCACTCATCGCTCAGTACCATCAGCATCTTATTCGACTGAGAGGAGTTTTTGAATGTTTGGGGTCACCGGGGCCACAGTACTATGGAAATTAAATGTTGTACAGCATTAACATGAACTACTTTCCCCTTCTCAAAAAAAAAAAAAAGACGTGTCAAAGTTACACGTTAATAATGTGACTAGTTATAGGCCTGGGCAACACGACAACATTGTGGATATCATGAGCATTTCTAGAACAGTGACCAACTGCATGGTTCACTGCATAAATAATACTGTTTAAATGGATTTCGTGCAGCACGGTGTGAAATATGAAATAAAAATCACTTGTACTCTTGGTATTTTGAATGTGGTACCACAGTTGTAGCCCTCTCATTCAAATACAGCTTTTAAATGGCTTTTAAAGCGATACCTTCACCACACTGAGCAGACTACCCTGGACAGTGGTTAATAAATCAAAGAGTGGGAACTAACAAAAGCAAAAGCAAAGTAGCAAGCTGCAGGTTCCCTCAAGAATCTCCACCTTATGTTTTTATTGCTTAAAAAAAAAATCACAGCTCTCTAGATGCAAACAACTCTCAAAGGTGGCCGAATGTGATCCCATTCATCCCTTCAAAAAATGTAACGATCTAGGGCTGCATTACAGAAACTTCTTAACTCCCGCATCTTATCTGTTTAGTCATCATGACAGCTTCAGTTAGGACTGAATTTAGGACAGACGCTATTACAGAACAACAGTTCCCTAAATACTGTCCTAACTTTAACACAGCCCCAGAGGTGTCTTAACTTCTCTTTTAACGTCTGTTGTTTTATGCAGTAACAGGCAGCTTAGTTCACTGTAACCAGCATAATGACGTTAGATTTATCTACATTGAAAACAGCGCTTTGACTTATGAGTTGTTTTTCCTAACAGCGTTTTAAAAATCCCAGACACTGAAGACAAGATCTCCTTCATCCTCTCATATTACTTTCACGTGTTAATGTTGATGAAAACTCGTCAGATAAAATATTACAGTGATGTCAGTGAATAATGAGGAGACGTGCCTGTTTATTAGGAGGAACAATGTTAAAAGTGGTCGGCTAAAGCATTTGGGAGGCCTTCGACGCTCAAAACTGGAGAAAAGCACAAAGCACTGTCACGTATTCTTAACTTCAAGTTTATTGTGCTTTAGTTTGCTTGGACCTGTAAGATGCTGTAAAATAAAATTCCTAAATTACGATAAGTCTATTTGGTCAGTTCTGTAATAAGAATTTGTAAAAAATCTTATCCTGACCTGTAGACATTTTCTGTAATATGGCCGCTGATCTGAAATAGCAACACAGATCAGTCTGAATTTATATTTTGATTTAATGGTCTGTGCTTTAAAGTCGGAAATGACAGCACATTTTCATTCTGTACTGTCATGTATTTGCAAGTGATACACAGTATTAGGGAGGCTCCTTGAGGTAGCTGACGGTTTTCATTCTGTGAAATGTGGGGGTAGAGGGAAGGAGAGAGAAAACAATGATCTTTGTTATTTTTTATTTATGTTATTTCAATGTTATTTTTCTCTGCCCAATGGGACATTTTATTTTTAAGGTAAGCAAAAGTCAAAAGATCATGAGAAAACATGAATTTTGTCTTTTTAAAAGGTATGGTGTGATGAGCCATGCTTAGTATGACTGACAATGTGGAAAAGGTCAATGTCGATTTAAGGTTGACTTTAAGAAATGACAAATGATCTGGTTTTACACACTTTTACATGCTACAGGCATCATGCTGTATGAAGTCCTATTATTTCTAGTCAGGGCAAGACTTTTCTGAGTGAAAGTCTTGTTATGTAGGCGTATTAATCTATCTGAAGCTGCACTGTGTAAGATTTGGTGATCTGAAGACCTCTCTGGAGGAAATGCATAATTGCACACAAAACACCAAAAAAAACATCTTGTAACACTGGGTGTGCTTTGAAGCCCTTCCCCATGCGGATGAATCTGCCATTCACAAGTGCCCTGAAGAATTCAGAAAGAACTCCGTGAGAACTTGGTGTCTGTCAAGGATAGAAATTAATTATCTACTACTCTCATTAAACCTTCATCAGAATAATATTGATTTTGGACTTGAGACCTTCAACATCAAGCAGGATGTTCTTTTTGAGTCTGTGCATGTGATATTAAAACATAAAGACATGTTCTATATAAACAAATATCTGTTGATGTTGATATGACATTGTGTATTAGCACTGTAGATTCATGAAAATCTGTTCAATGGTCATGTCTGAAAATGCCTGGTAAATCACTACAAACATTCAAAATGTAATGTGAGATTTTCAGGCGTGGTCTTTCTCTCAAACTTCAGTTATTTCATAACTCCATTTGAACAGCATACACCCCCACCCTGCTATTAGTTCAAATAAGTGCATTTGAAAAAATGCCATGCCTACAAGTAGTAAGCTCCTGTTTCCCAGACACAGATTAATCCTAGTCCTGGACTACACAGGACTTTGAAAGGAGATTTTCCATTGAAAGGAAAATATAGTCCATGTCTAGGCTTAATCCCTGTCTGACTCTAAAAATACATTTTGCACTTTCAGGTAACTAAAAGCAATGAAAGTGAAGGAGAATATACAGCTGGAACAAGAGCTAAAATATAGGCCAACAGCTTTATGTAAACTTAAAAGCAAAAAATTCTAAGAACAATGGCAACTTTGTGATATACGCTGTGAAAACCACATGATTCTGATTCAAAATCACAGTCCAGAATGTGATCGAATTAGTTAGCCGGCTCCTCAAAACGCACACTGTAGACTACACAAACTTATATACCATATAACCTCCTGAAGGAGAAGTTATATGGTTACTGTTCAGGCCATTTATTACCTAATATGATTTATAACACTTTGAGAATGAAAAACAACCTCCATTTTGTGCTGCAAAAGAGTAAAGCATTAACACACCATGCTCTAATGGAAGATACTGGAAGAACAAGTAGGACGAGGAGTTTGATTCAGCAGAGCTGTATTATAACTAAACACACAACACAAGTAGGTGAGCTAATAAAACGTTGCGCTTTTTAAGCGGAGATTGTGAAATACGGGCTTTTTCTTTGCATAAACAAAATCCAGAACCACGACCATGCTGCCATGGGAACCGACAAAATCCTTGACATGTGGCGGCTACCTGAGAAACCTGTTGACTTGGTGACCAACCAGTGACCTACTCTCACACTTGGCAGTTGGAAACTCCTGCCCTGTTCATTTCCACAGGCAAAGACAAAGAGAAATAAATGTCATGCACACCATTTAGGCCTGACCTTCATGGTTTTGAACCCATACATACAAATAATTATGAATATGGTCAGTAATAAACAGTTTATGACTTCTTTAAAGCACAGACACAAGCACATTCCTAACAGTGTCAAAGTCCTTCTACCTGAGCCTTTTTTCCCAGAGGCTACTGAACTGCTGATATGTTACTTGTCTTATTGCCATGGCGTACAAGGGGTTAACTTGACTGCAACGGAAGGAGGTCAAGTTGTGTCATCGCTCAAAACGCCCGACATTCCACCCACACAACCATCCCCCCACCGAGTACAGTGAGACCGACTGGCTAACACACATACACACAAACACACATATATGATCTAAAACAAAAAGTCAAAAGATAATTAACCCTCAGTGGAAGTGAAGTGAACCTAAACCCACATTCATACAAAAAGAAAAGAACGAAACAAAGAGACGCTGTTTGATTTAGACCTACTGTGTGGTTTGGTCTGGACGACTTCCCACGTGCTCTTGCTGCAGTCCAATGCCAAGTCGACTAGCCCCTCCCTCTTCTCTTCTCGTTCCCTCTCTCTTCCCTTTTCTCTCTCTTTTCTCCCTCCCCTTCCGTTTCTCAGCACATGCATTCATATAACTTCCTGCTGATCTTTAACCTGTCAGGCCCCTCCCTCTGCTCCTGGGGCCCACACTCAGGCCGATAGTAGTGGTGGTAGCTGATCTCAGATCAGAGTCTTTTTCTCCAACCCAGTCTTGCTATCTCTCTCTCACACACCCCACACACACAGACAGAAGGAAGGGTGTGTGAGTGACAGGGTGTCAGGTTACAGCTCTGGTTGGAGGCTTTGCCTGGCAGGCTGAGTGAGTTATATAAACCTCACTGTGGCAGGGTCAGGAAGCAACAAAGCCAGCGATTCAACGGAGGCCGTCGGCCTCTCACACACACACACACACACACACACACACACACACACAGAACTACTCACAAACAACCGCATAAACACCCAGAACGATCTGCACACACACATACATGCACCCATGCAGAGTAGTCTCTCTCCACATCGTACAGATGTAAGGGGGGGGGACCAGTGAAGCATAAATGTGGCACCTGCATTACTTTTTCTCTGTTTCTCTGCTCTCTCTCTCACACACACTACCACCAGTGGTTCCAAAATGCACTTAGTCATATTCTTCATAACTTTCATATTTCATAAGCTACATCCAGAAGGTGGGTGTCGTATGAGGCTTTAACTGTCTTCTTTCCAGTCAAATAGATGGGTGATGTAATTTTAAACCCTTATAATAAAAGAAGCTGAACTAAAATATTTTGTCTACTGGAGGTCGATCCATTTCTCCCAAAAATCAGGGCTATAAACTATAAACAGATGGCGTTTCTTCAGTGATTTGCTCTGTAAAAATTATTTTTATAAAATAATACAAAGAGCATCTTTATATTGTATGCCTTGTTTTTATAAAATAATACAAAGAGCATCTTTGTACTGTTTGGCATGTTTGGCTTATGTCTAAGCATGTCTAAGCATATAGCAATATGTGTATGATCATAAAATGCATTTTCTGTGCATTTGAGGGGAGCTTTTACAAAAAAATAAATAAATAAAAATGTACATTTATTTCATGCAGTTACTGAATAATTTGCCGTATGAATTGGTCATGTAAATTCATATGGACAAACCAAAATATACCCTGGAGAATAAGAGGTTAAGGCCAACTGGTTGAAGAGAAAATGACCTGAGCCCTGATTCCTGTGTTTCATTATAAAATACATGAATTAAAGATGTAATTAAAGACACTTAAAGAAAGACAGTTAAAATGACCAATTTAAGAATTCATATATAACGATTCCTGGTTCTCATTCCGACTCCCATACTATCAAGGACTCCACTTCCCAGAATTCCCCTGTCAGTCACGAGACTCTCTCCACCAATCACAAACCGCCCAACAGATATGTCACCTGAGCATTAATCAATGACACCTGTTTTGTTGTGTATATAACCTGTCTGTGTGGACTAAATCCTTGCGAAGTATCGCCCTTGCTCTGTCAGCACATACCAAGCCGTTTCTTTCTCTGATTGCTATTCCGTGTTTGACCTTGCTCGTTTTTTCCCGGTTTCGATTCTCGCTTCTGTGTTTTCTCTGGTTTAGACCCTCGCCTGTTTTTTTGACTGCGTTTTCGCCTATGTCTATGTACTTTGTATGACTTGTTTGGTTACTGACCTGGACTGGTGTTAACCCTGTTTTTCACCATTTGAATAAATCTTTCAGGCTCTTTTACATCTGCATGTGTCTGATCTGCAAAGCCAGCATTACACTACTACAACATTGTAGTGTCTTGATTTCATACATTATACGTAGAAATAAGAAGTGCCTGTATTCAACATAAGAGTACCATATTTTATACTAATACACTAACCACAAGCTGATCACAAACTAATTAAGCTAACTGCTTTCAGTTCTGAGGTAAAGAAGAAGCAATGTTTCCAAAAAGGGAGGGTGTGTGCGCTTTGTTAGCTTGCTTGTTTAATATATAGCTTATAGACTTTATTTGCTTCATTCTGTTGAATGTATTGTTTGATACCTGTACATACTGAACAGAGAGGACTGCACTGAACGGGACAATATGTGTTACACTGAAGTTATGTTGGTCATTTAATTTAGTTCTCAGGACAAGATCAAATGATGCTAAACTATGAGAAAGGATTCAAATCTATGGATAAACATCGGTATAACACAACTGCTAAAGTTAGCGTTTGCTAAAGCTAACAGTAAAAGAGCTTGCTGGAAACATGGCAGCTAAAGAAGAGCTTTTTTTTTTTTTTTTTTTTTTAAACGGAGAAAAATTTACATAGTTTATAACCAGAAGCACAATCTGTTAATAGGATTGTGTGTGTGTGTGTGTGTGTGTGTGTGTGTGTATCTGTGTGTGTGTGTGTGTGTGTATGTTGAGGTTAGTGTTTGCATTCATATTGCCGAACATTCAGGCTACACTCACAAAGGCTCTCTGTTAGACCAGTTATCCCCCTCTCTATCGCTCTCTCTGCAAGTGACAGCCTCAGTTCATGACACTACCATGCCCCTTCTCGTGATGTACTGGCCTTGACCCCGGTCAGCCAACACTGGATAGTCCACTCTAATTTCATGCATTGTGTCTAGGTAATCTAATGTGACCAATTCCACACACAATGTCACGTACAACCATGCCACATACAACAGTCTACAGACTACTGTGCAGTGACTTCAGTGTAACACACAGATCCCTATACAAGCAATAAAGGCAAAAATATCTCAATATGATGTTTCATCAGACAAACATGTAATTCTATGGTTCAGCTAATGTCCTCCTCATTGTACATTATGCTGTATGTTGTGTTTCATAAGGCTGTCGGACATCAGTTTGCCTCTGAATGGATGTGATGCAAGTACACACTTGTGTTTGGTTGAGTAAACAGAAATCTAACTATCCTCTCATTTAAGCAAAATACAAAATTACAAATGCACAATTCACTATTGTGCAAACTCAAAAGAAATTCTAACAGCTGTTTGCTTCAGAACTGCAAGCAAGCATTTTGTTAAAAATATATATTTTTTATAAGCACATAAGAACAAATAAATAATTGTATTTATTTATTTCTGTTAAGGTATTAATTAGGTTTGTTGTGGCAGTATTGCCTCTCGGACTTAAAACACAATACTGAATGTGACAACAATCCTAATGTTTCATGCATGTTTACAAGCTTGTAGTTTAGGATGGAGTGGTTTTTAACCTGTGCAAGTGTTTACATCTTAACAATGTGTCTATCATGGAAACTCCTACTGTGATAACCATAATATGATTTATCAAGCAGCCCTACTGAAAACAGCTAACGCTAAACTGATGCTAAACCTTCTAGCTAACTTGTCTATTTAAGAATGCATCCTCACAGGTGTATATTCAGGACCTCTTTAGTCAACACACTTGCACTGAAAATCAAGCATGGACACCACGTCAGCAGTTGTTCCAGTCTGGAAAGTCACAGATCGTGCAGACAGTTTGGCCAAATTCTCAGATGGAATCTATACGTAGAGCACTATCAAGTAGGGCCTTACTGCTACAAAATGGCTTTGAGCAATACTGATTTTAAGGAGCTAAAAATTCCTACCAGAAATGTCAGCCAATAATTTTATTTGGTCAAAAACTAAACATTTACTCTAATAGTTTTTCATTAAACAGTGCTTTGCATGCTGCCAAAAATAACTGTCAGTTTCGTCACATTTTTAGGTTTTCTCAAAAAATATAATTAATATGTGTGTGTGAAGTGGTGTGGTTTTGTTGATTTCCGTTATTTAAGATTAAGATTAAGTTTAAGATTAAGTGACCCTTATTAGTCCCACAATGGGGAAATTTCACCTCTGCATTTAACCCATCCGTGAAGTGAAACACCACATACACACTAGTGAGCACACACACACTAGGGGCAGTGAGCACACTTGCCCGGAGCAGTTGGCAGCCCAATACGCAGCGCCCGGGGAGCAGTTGGGGGTTAGGTGTCTTGCTCAAGGACACCTCAGTCATGTGCTGTCGGCTCTGGGGATCGAACCGGCGACCTTCCGGTCACGAGGATGGATCCCTAACCTCCAGCCCATGATTGCCCAAAAAAATTTAGCCCAAGTTATCCTCTTCCTAAAGGTTAGGCCTGGATGCATGATGGATGATTGCATTCAAATTTACTAGCTCAGCCTGTTTTATGATTGGCATATGAGTATGAAATCCTCAGATGCGTACAGTGGTCCTTTATTTATCATAGTTCTTAGAGTAATAATACTGATCTAGGATCAGCTTACACTTTATATATATAACACTGCATAAAACTCCATGACCTGATGAGGCCTGACCTTAGATCAGTGCTCTTGCTCAAAGATGCTTGATAAATGTGGGCCAGTGTCTTTTTGTTACAAATTAGGATTAAGTCCAAAATAAATTAAAAAATAAAATCAAATAAAAAAATATATAAATAAAAAAATAAATAAACTTGCAGATTGTCAATATTGGTCAATGTTATTGGTCAACCAATATATCAGCCAAGCCCAACATCAAGAATATATTTTGAAAGAAACCCTATATACTGCAAGATGCGTTATAAAAAACAAAAATAAAAAAATAAAAAAACTGTTCCATATCATTCTTTAAGGTCGAGTAATGCAGATAAGCTTAAAGTACCAAAAGTTATACTTATTAATTAAGATTAGGGCAGGCTTATTAATCATTACTTAAACAATGATGCTCAGTAATAACGCTGCAAATTTTCAATAACTACTATGAAAAAAGTTATGCAATAGTAAGACTGAAGAACTGAAATGAGGGCTCAAATACGAGCCCTTGCAGTTTCTGTGACTCGAATGCTATGTTTATACCAGATATGTCATGACTGCATGAATGAAGCGTCATAGTAAGAGCAACAATTCAACCAAGTCTCTATAGAGCAGACCTTCAACACCTGGATCAGATGAGTTAGATTAGGGTTGGGGCCAAACTCTGCAGGGTGGGAGATCTCTAGAAGAGAGTGCCTTAGACACTCTTGGCTTAAACACGTCAGTAAGAATGGACTAAGCTGCTGTAGACTGAATACCTATATACATAATGTGTATTTGTGATATCATAAAACATCTGTTCAACATGGGCTGTATTTGTTCATTCATTTTCATATAGACTTTTTTATTGATTTTCTAAATGAAAGTAAGTGCACACCTCTACAGGAAACACACTCCTGCTCAATGTAATATAAATTACTGTTTATTGGCTGAATTTAACATATTGGGGGGGGGGGAACACAATGTTTTTGCCTGGAAAAAAATTCAGTACATTTTCTTTTTATTTTATACTTTTTTCCCCCAAATAAATAGAAAATGTGCACTAAAATTGTCAGGAAAATGGCATATTATGTGTGTTCTCTGTAGAGGATGTTTTTAATGTTAGTGGATGGTACGTTTTAAAACTTTTACACACTGTTTACATACTACATCAGACTCTTATTTGTAAAAAAATATCTGAGGAAATGTATTTTTGATGATATAGGCTCGTGAACAAACGCATCAATGGAGAATATTTTCATAATTAGTCAGTTTCCACAGGAATATTACATCTCAACATAAAAATAAACAGTACTGAGAATAAAATACTGAGTTTTTTTTTACTTAAGGTCAAAACACACTGAATGTAAACTTTATGGTAGTATTGGCAAAATATGTCCTGCCACATAAAAATGAGTGCACATAAATCTGGCCTTAGTCTGTTGAAGAATCATTAGTTTTGGTCTGATGGCTTGAGTTAAAGCTACCACACTAAAGCAAAGCCTGAAGGTACAGCCCCTAGAGCATTCATTAGCAACTAATGCACCAGAGAGAGGGGTTGGGCAGGCCCATATCTCTCCTTCCTCTCTCTCTCTCTCTCTCTTCCCCAGTCTGAGTGCGACTGCCTCACATTGTGCATCTGTTGGCTTTCTACAGCCCACTGCACATGAATGGTCCTGTCTAACCTTCATGCACTCACTCACACACTCTCTGTCTCTCTCGCTGTGTCTACAGGAAGTCACACAATCCGCACATCGACGACATTCTGCTTGAGCTTTAATTAAGAATCTGTGAGGACACAAATCAGCTCAGTAAGCTTGCTGTGTGACTTTCTGACGGTCTGTCTACTGATAGAGATTTGTCGGCATTCACTGTTGTTTCTTTGGCCCTCTTGATTCCCTTATGAAAAAGACCTACAGTGTTACTACAGGATTCCTATTAGAAACATGTAGTAAATTCAGAAAAAGTTCTAATATTATACAAAAATGATAGATTACTATTACTACAATACACTACAACACACTACAACAGGAATATTATACAGCAGTAAAAATACAGAGTGTTACAGAAGCACTACAGAAATTTTATAGTTTCTTTTAGGGCTGTCAAACGATTCAAATAATGAATTGGGATTCATCGCATTTGTCGTATTTGCAAGCATAGGGTTCCAGCTTTTTTTACATGTGAAGCCTCTCACTTCTGTTCATACAATTTGTGGATTCTTATTACAGTGGAGGCTCTCGAGGGGAACCGTAGTTTCCACTTTGTTAATTGTAGGCTACTTTGCCACTGTAGTGCTTTGCCATTTGGTGATTTGCTGCTCGTTGATTTTTCCACAGTTCTCCTGTGAGCACTGTCCAATATAGTCTGCATATTCTATCTTAGCAACACACTCATGTGCAGCTGGGCTTCAGTCTGCACTACTAGCAGCTTAGGCTATACTTGAGTGCATCCTCACTGTATACAGATACTATATTTTCACGTTTCATGTCGTTTTAGTAAATTCCATGGAGAAAATATTTGATTTTTTATGAACAAACAATAGCACATAGTGTCAGTAATGCAAAGCGTGACCCTTTTTCCCTGTGGTAATTTCCATGACCCGAACCTTCACTTTAACGAGGTCAGAGAGGTGCTTTGCATTTAAAAAGGAAAAACCTGGGAGGTTTAATATTCACTTATGCTCTTCCCTACCCTTGGTGCTCACCCCAGGTTTGCTTTAGACCAGTGTTTGTCAGAAGACCTGGCTATGTATGCTCAAAGAGTCAAACTAGGAAAATGTGTTAACTAGTGTCGCAGCATTAAACATCATTTAAACAGAATAAGACAGTCTCTATATGTTTTCTCTATGTTTAAATAAAATCTGTTTGAGCCATTTGAAGTTCTAATCCTTAAATGCTTTATTGATTCCGACTGAGGGTTTAACTGGGTATTGTTTGTTTGTTAATGTTCACTAGCTCCAAAATTCACACATCCCCTGAGGGCAGACTTGAATGTTATTATTACTACATTTTAACTTAATAATAACAATGGATGTATGTTATTTGGTTTTTTGGTGGCGATTCAGAATAAGTTTTAGAAAAGAACGTACAAAGAATAACCTTACAATGATTCACTTCCAAAAGTTACAGTGGGCTAAATTGTAGGCTATATTACTCTGTGTTATCCTTTATAACTATAAAATATAATATTGATTATTAAAAAATATCATGTATAATGAATGTACAATTAACTACAAGCAACAACAAGAAGTCTTGGCCTTGATTTGTCATGGTCTTGACTCAGACTCACCTCTAATGATCTTGACACCCACAACCAGCGTTAATATTTTTGCTTTTGATAACTAACACTGTCTTTTTCCTTTTGATGTTCATTTCGCCTATATTTATGTAAAAATCACATTGAATTGCCTTTGTGTATTAAATGTGCTATATAATGAAACTTTTCTTGCCTATTACCTACTAACAGCACTATTTCTCTTATTCTCTTAATCTAATTATCTCTCAACCAAGAACTACTAAAATAAAACATGATCTGTTAAGTTTTCAATAAACCATCAAGGGCATAATGTGGTAAAGGAATGGTAGCCTCACACAAAGCAAACACTAGGTAGGCGTGTGTCTGTCTACCAAATCGTGGGTGTGTGTGTGTGCATCTGGCAGAGGGTTAGCATTAGGTGTGTGTGTGTGTGTGTGTGTGTGTGTGTGTGTGTGTGTGTGTGTGTGAGAGAACTGGCAGGCACTGTGTATGAGGCACTCTGAGCCTAGGCCTCCTGTGTCAGCAGCACTGGGCTGTGGGGAAAGGCTGAGCTGTTGCGTCAGAGAGAGACAGAGAGAGAGAGAGAGAGAGAGAAAGAGAGAGACAGAGTGAGAGAGAAAGAGAAACCGACAGGCTACTCTTCTGACACTAGAAGCAATCAATGCCTCCAGCAGGGGTGGTTAACAGTGTTTTCCCCTTTCTATTTTCACTTCATCCCGCCCTCCCTTCTCGTCCTTGTCGACTTCTCATTTTCTCCACCCCCTCCTACAAGCCCTCACCCACAAACAAGAACAAACATTCAGCCTAAAACGCAAAAACACACCACGCATCCACCCCCACACTCTAACCAGTCAGAGTGCATGTTGTGGTATCCCTTGGCTGGCCTGACCCACATCTTGTTATAGCCTTAAGTATGCTTAGCTCCGGTAAGTCCTGAGCACACTGCTGCCACTCCTAATCAGCTGCTACCTGCCTGCAGCCATCCAACTCAAGAGGAAACACTGAATCATTATGATTGAATGGTCTCTTTGCTCCTTTCTTTTTGTCTCTCTTCATAACCGTCTGTCTGTATACCTGCATGGCTGGCTGTCTCCAGCCTCCTCTTTAAGATGGACATTTCAGTTAATCCTGGGCTCCCTCAAAGGAAGTTAAATATTACACAGGAGGATGGCGCCTACCAGCCAGTATTCTTAACTGCACGCCTAAGCCGTCTCTCCATTTCTCTCCATTCTTTTCCAATCCTTATTCAGTTTTTATCAAGTTCATTTAATTCGCATTGGAAAATAAAGCAATTAAATCATGATTCCTACATTCTGTTGTTACTGTGACATTGCCGCAAAACAATTTGACGACGTATAGCTTGTCCTTGACCCTCCTTCAAACCATGCTAGTTGTCTCCCAGAAGCACAGATAATACACAACATAGACACCATAAACATAACTCAGGTAGTTGGTTGACCATGTGAAGTATAGGTGTTTAAATACTGAAATCACTATGTGGTTATGAGTTTCATGTCATCACGGCACTATAGAAAATATACAAGCTAACAACTCAGTAAAATGCCACTTGTATGTTTTAACAGTAAATGTGTAAAATGTGGCAAATGTTTGCTCATATTTGCACGTAAGTATATTATACTTTGGTGTTAAAAATGAGATGCCTTGCTATGGACATGTTGTCAATGGCATGATTGAGGAGGCAGAGATGGCTAAATAAAGTCACTCTAGCTAGTTCAAGATATAGTGAAAATACGTAAAACTGACAAGCTAACTGTTGGAACATTGTCCACTAAGGAAAAGAGATGACCATGCAGTATTGTACTGGTTAGCAATCACCTAAAAGTCAACCAAAAAAGGTAAACCTACAGTCTGACTGCTGTTTTCTTCCCAAAGTTAACTGATCAACAATTAATTAACCCCTTTGGATACTTGCATATCAAAATCAGTCAGAATTCTCATCCATGCAACATGGATCCATACAACTGAACTGTACAGATCTTACCTGTGACTCATAACATGAAAGCAGAGAACGCTCAAAAGCCATGTCCTTATCTTCTACTGTTTCCTCTTGTGGTTTCTCATCTTGTCCTGTGTTGGTCCAGGATCTGCTGGAGGTCTCCTCTTGAACAAAAGCTTCCAGCTGGGGCAACAACTCATCTTCCAGAAGATCATGTCCCTCACCAATCCCCTCAATCCCTTCATGCTGGTGCTCCAGCAAGGTCTCATCAAGGTCTTGAAAACCACTACTGTGTGCATCCTCTTCCTGTTGTGAGAAGCGACCGTTTGTGGTAGAAAAAGAGTCTAGGCCTTCTGAGAACATTTGAGCAGAACCGTAGGCATCCTGTGATGGCTTGGAAGTCTGAAGGGAACTGAAAGGGCACTCTTGTGGCTGGCTTCCAGGTACCTTGATCGGAGTTCTTTGACTTGTCAAGAATGGACAGGTAGACTCCTGACCACCAAGATCAGAACCAGATGAGATGGCTGTGGTGGTTGTTGTTAAGGTGACTGGAGCAGCAGAGAGTGTTTGGGATGCATTGACCAAAGGAAGAGTTTGTCCAGGGAAGGAGTACTGAGACGAGGGATAGGATGAAGGCAGACTGGCTGAGGAGGAAGACAAGACAAATGCTTCAGGGGAAGACTGCATATGGAACCCCAGGTTATTGTCCTCCACTTCAGAGACGCCAGAGAACCCTTGTAACCCTTGACCTAGTTGGTACCTATTTTGTTGCTGAGATGTTGCAGAAATGACTGGTACATTGTGGTAAGGCTTGGACCGAGAATGGGAACCAGGATCAGGCCCTGGATGAAAGGGACTCCCCACTGAGTTCACTGAGCTATGGTGACCTTGATGGGATGAGACACTGCCATGATAGTAGAAGTTTGGGTGTTCTTGATAGCTCTTAGTATGCTGGTGCAAAGTCTGGGTGTTAATCTGGTGCTGGGTTGACAGTTGATGCTGATTTAGCATTTGCTGGCTCTGTTGGAGACGTGACTGTTGTTGGTTGTACTGATGTTGATGCTGTTGTTGACCTTGATGAGGCTGAAGTTGCCGTTGAAATTGCTGCTGCTGATGCAGTTGCTGTTTAAGGTGAATCTGTTGATGCTGTTGATGCTGCAATTGCTGATGGTGGTAGGCATTTACTCTCTGCTCCTCCCATATAGGGCTGTTATGGGAATATAGTCCGTTGGTCTGAGGTGCTTGATTCATGGATGACTCTTGAAAGTGGGACTGTTGGTTCATGAATGGTACTCCAACACCATTATCCCCCCCAGTGTTGTTAGTAAAGGACTGTGTCATTGAGGACCGGACCTTCATTCCATCAAACTGGCCCATCTGTTGACTGTAGTGTAATCCAGGTGGATTGGCAGAGGGCACTGAATTTGTAACCATTCCAGGGTGTTTGTCAGCCACCACTGGATTTATCAGAGAAGGCTCAAACTCTGAGGCAAGATCCAACTCATCTGCCAAAGACACAGACCCAGAGCTGAAACAATCCTGGGCCAAGCCCTCAAAAAGATTTGGGTCACCAAAAAAGTCCATTGTGGGATCAGTCACAAGTTCACTGCATAGAGACTTGGCTTCTATAGCAGGCTATATAAAAGGACAGCCAAGTGGAAATTGTTGGTAGAGTCTCATGGATCATACAACCACCATGTGTCCATTAGATAGGTTCTGCAAAAGATAAAAAAAAGAGATTAAAAATAAGTGAATTTAATAGGTAATAGAAGTTATAAGTTAGTGTCACGCCTGTCATTTCTGGCGCCTCCGTCCTGCCTGCATCTGTCTCTGACGGTGAACTCCTACCCACGAACTCCAACTCCCATAATGCCCCAGACTCTTGCATCACACATTCCACTGATCACATGACTCTCACCAGATCTCAGTCACCTGAATTTTAGATTACCTTCACCTGTTTCCTCTAGTATATATACTTCCTTGTTTCCAATGTTATTTGCCGAGTATCGCTTGTGGTTCATTCCCTTCGTTACAAAATGTTCCTTTTCGCTATTCGCGTTTTCCCGTGTATGACCCCTATGTCCGTTTCTCTGTTTGTGATTTATGCCTTGCCTCCCATATTGATCTGCCATGCTTCGATCCTGGATTGTCTATTCTCTCTGGTATGTTTTGTATTTTGTATATTTGTTTAACGTTAAGATTCTGGACCATTTTTGAGTGACTCTTTTGGATTTGCCCCTTTTAATAAAGCCTCAGTAATCTACCCGTGCTTGTCTCCTCCCTGCCCGGTTGTGATAGTTAGACCAGCAATGCCCAAATTGTCTTGATGGGTCAAAGTAAAATGTTTGTGGTGGGTTGAAAATACAAAACAATGCACAAAAAAGAACAGTTTTTAAATTCTAACATCATGTTGTATTTAGTTAATGAAATACATCAAAAGAAGGTGATAAATTATATACAGAATAAAATATGGTCATTCTCTCATTTAATGAGAGGTTGGGGGTACTATAACTTTCTGATTCGCCAACTCAGACCCATGGGCCACACTTTGGGCAGACCTGAGCTAGACTACTTTGATTTAGTTCAATTAAATGTGAAATGCCCATTTTCAATTGAGTTGAAAGTAGATTTACACAAAACCAATAAAATACATGTCATGAAAAACTATCATGATGCAAATTATCTCAATGTAACTTGCCAACAACATCGATCAAGTAAGTTTTGTTTCTGTGAAAGTTATGAGAGCGCTCACTCTTGAATTACTGCTGACCTTCTCAGGAACCACTGGGAAACCATCAGTGAGTCACTTAAAATTTCATTAAATTTCTCGTTATGACTCAGCATTAGGTTCACCAGACCTAATGGATCAACACAATTCTTGAGTAACTATTTGAGCAGCTCAGAAGTCTTTAAATCTAGACAAAAATTATTCATAGAATCTCCTCTAGCGTCAATCAGTGATTTATCCGGCTATTTCTATTGCCATGCTGTGCATAGCATAAGGATTTTCTAAGGTACCCGCATTTTTTTAGGTTAGTCACAATAACTATGAAAAATAACTTTAGGACCCTATGCAAAGAACCACATTTCATTTCCTCTCTCGAAAACATCTCACAAATCAGTTCCATGCTATTTACATACTAATTCAAATCGTTATTTAATAATAAGACTTAAAATTGATAACTGGGTTGAGCGACTGGCTTTTTAAAAAAAACATCAGGTTACTTCTCATGTTTCATTATTATTAATACGTTTTGTGAACAAACTCAACTAGTATAAAACTGATGAATGTGCATACTTCCACATGCTAGGCCTTGTGGTGCTCTTCTGGGAGGTGACACCAGCTGATGGATTTTCTTTCTTTCTCTTTCTCACCCTCTCTGACACACACACAAAGCTCCAGCAGCCAGAGAGACAGACAGGCTGTCCTGACCAACGCTGGCTGAGGCGGAGGTCAGTCACGACCTGCTGACTCACCACACACAAACACACACAAACACACACAAATGCACTGTCCAGCCCCGAGTCCACCAAAAGCACTCACAGTTACTCGCCCTGACTGTTGCACTAAAAGCTAAAGGTCATGGAACAATTCTGTGGGTGGTGTCCCTTACTCAGTGTCACAAAGGCCTCTGACAAACAGTTAACTGCCCATTCTGCTGAGGAATTTTTATTCCAAATGCAGGTATGGAGTTAAACCCACTACGGACACTGGAAAACGCACAAGAGGCCTGCCAACCGAACAGGAAACTAGCCAGTACTTTTGTTTTCTAAGACCTGTGCACCAGGAAGCAAGTCAACAACACAGATTATCTGACAGCAGGTTAAACATTAGAATATGTGGACCTAGTTGGGAAGACACAGGCCTACGTAGGCCTTTAAACGTAGAGACAAATGGGTGCTTTCCTTGAAAACATTCAAGGCCTGAACATAAAACCAGGGATGCTGACTAAAGCTGACTAAATTAGTTGCAGCGTTCTCGGTCAGTGAATTTTCTGTTAGTGAAATGAATTCATTTATTTTTAAGAATATCAAGTGTATTTCTTAGTACTGTCAAAGTTAACACATCAGCAATACATTAATGTAATAAACGATTGATTCTACTAATATTTAACACATCATTCAAACATTTTTCTAGGTTGACCCTTCAGGCCTTCTGCAATTCCATGGGTTGTGCGCTGAATGCTGCTGTAGTCCTCTCATTCAAATGTACATTTTTAAAAGGAAGTTAAAATCCTAGCCGTCTTATTCAAACCAATGTTATTTACAGCTACTGCAATGAAATGAATTGATCAACAAAGTACGCTGAGTCTGAAGTTTTTCTATAAGGACTGATGCAGTCAGACCCCTTCAGCAGACTGTGTTACACAGAACTAAGGATAAATCAACACGCTGCAAACTAACAACAGCAACAGCAGATTTGAAAGCAAGTTGCCGTTAAAAAAGACCCAGTGTCACAGTACGAGTACAGTCCTGGAGGAGATGGAGCATGAAGCCATTGTTACTCTTACTGGATGTCAGTGATGAAAACTGAAAAGTGAATTTATTCTTTTCATGATCACCTGGTGCTCAAAAGATTATGTTAGGTTCGTGTGAACCCTGCATTTACATACACTCTCCTTCTTAAATGCACACAAGTGTAAAGTAAAAGCCAAAAGCCACATTCTTCCATTCTGTTTTTCTGTACATAGCATTCATGTAAATCAGCTGTGAAACATTGCAGGGATCTGAGAGCACAGCCAATGAAACATGAGCACTCGAAATTTGTGAAGACGATTCCAAGAAAGTGGACTTACTATTACAGTACAAATTCAAATATTGCACATCATGTTCACTTGATGTCGGCCACACTTGAAAAGGAATTCTACACACAGGAAACCACTATTTTACAATTATTAATATTACATATCAAATGTGTGGCCAACATATAAATATGTATAGGTTAGCTGGTTTGGATAGTTAATAAAGTGGCTACATTTTTGATGTAGACCTCACAACCTTTGTTTCTTATCACCACCAGTGAAATCTGTAGCTTTCTCTAACATCAAACAACTCTCAATGACTGAAAATGATTTGATCTAAGTTCACCTTTAAATTAAAGGGTGTAACAAAGATATTCAATACTATATTGATGCTGTCGGAACACATTTTTCAGTTTCTGACATAATTTGAAAACGTCTGTCGTCCTTTACATTGTGTGTAAATTTTATGATGCGTGGACCTACAGAAATAGCCCAAAATGACTTGGAATAAAGTCTGGTTCCATTGACTTACATTAAAAGTAAAGCATGTTTTTTCCTTCTTCTGTAAAGTTACCATTTTGGACTTTTTGATATTATATATCACAGACACACACAAAAATGATTAAACATACAGCTAAATGAAAGCCCCCATTTAAGATGCATGTGGCAATTCCAGCATTGATTTCATGCCATCAACATACCAATACAACGAATCACCTAGTGAAGTCAAGAGGAAAGCCTCTGTCTCCAGCATGCAGGGGAATTCCTCCGCAACACTGCAGACTCATATCAGAGAAGCAAAATGATGAGGAGGCTGCAGCCATGAACACTCACACTACCCTTGTTAAATTAATGGCATGAACTTGCATAAGGCTACGTTTAACTCTGTACATGCTCTCTCAAACACAGGCCCATCGTTTTACTGTGGGGCATTTGCTGCTAGACGAACTGGTCAGAGCACAGAACAGTTCTGTGGTATTCTGTGAGAATTTAAAGAAGAAAGGCACATTCACTGACTCTATGGCATCTGCTCTTTCTGTAATACATAATACTTGCCCTCATATGACCCCTAAATGTCATAGCCAGCTCCAGTGGACTCAAACTACATTCAAACAGCAATTCTGTATTATGTTCAACTCATGCCAAAACATGACAAGTAACTGAGAAGTATATGATTCATCTTCATTCATTAATGACCTGCTATGACTACAGTCAAACATTGATCTTCCCAGGACTTTTTTCTTTTAAACCATTTCTCACATCGGAATGACCTGTGGAATGAATCCAATAGCTTAAGCAAAGCCGATAGAGCCATGGTTATTTTGTTAATTTTGCAAATTAGACCACTTTACTAACTGATTGACAAGGAACCTGCCAGCACTTGCTTCCCTGAACAGTCCCCATTCAAAATATTCTTTCATATTTTAAAACAACTGCTTGTACTTTTAGTTGGTTAAAACAAAGCAAAGCTACATTTATGTATGTTATGTGTGCGTGTCCTATGCATTGTCTACACCTTTATTTGGCAGCTGAGCTAAAAATGATGTCGAGTCTAGATGTATAATGGCACAAGGATTTTCTTAAAAGGTTATCATAAACACTATTAGCAAAAATAAACTACACTGTTCCCTCGTTTTCAATGCTGCACTTCATCAAGTTTCACAATTAATAAGACAGAAAAGGTGGAGTAGACGTTTTTCGTAACCGTAATGCCTTTTATTGCAAGCAGCGTTTGCTTTAACATCTCTTGCTTGTCTTTATTTTTCATAAAAAATTTGTGCCTTTATGATACTCCATTTACTTTATTTTTTAGCAGACAGACATTTTAAAACTACACATGGTCATCTGCTTTAACGTGAGGTTAACAAACTGGTGTGTGTCACTTGAACGTGTGCTGATGCCTAGTAATCTAGTGAATGTATATGTCAAACTTCAGGAAAAATGAGCAACCCACACCCAAACCTCCTCATGCTTTTTGCTGTCAGACTCTCTCTTATTTTATACAGATGTAATACTGAGATTACACTGAAACAGTACAAGAACAGGCCCATCGGAAAATGTACTTTCCAGCGGTTCACTAATTAACAAACAGCTTATGCAAATAGACAGTAATGCTGCCACAATGCGATGATAGAAATATGTGATCTTACACCCCTACAAGACTCTACAATCAGTACATTCGTGACATACTTAATTTGTAAACATGAACAACACTATCTACCCAGTACAGCCCACATCAATAAGCTATGGTACATTTTTTTCGTTCTGCTAAGTGATCTGTGCACAAACTGGGTTCAACTGGGAGTTTTGATACTTTTTGAATAAATAATACAGTATTTTTAGGCAGCATCGCACATCCCAAGCTCATACCTTTCGTCTTATAGCCTTTTTTAATAGCGAGGCCTGCTCTTTTGCCGATGGGTCTGCGTATATATATCCAGTAACTTGCAAAACCTCAATTACTTTTTTAGAGGAGTACAGGCTCTAAGGTCAGTCTAAAAGTGCTCATATAAGAACATTTTTTTGCATCTTATATAAGCTACATCAGCAACCTTACTCTGAGATACTCCACATTTGCGCCACACCAGTTCACAAATTTCTGTTGTTAGAGATGCAAACTCATTCATCTACAATTCTGACTCATTCTGAAACCTGGTAGAGATGGCCTTTTGCCACTGACCTGATCTGAGAGCAGGTTTTATTTCTGTCGATCACAGTCAGGGATGTGTCAGGGGGTTTAGGAGAAGCTGATCTGAAACCAAAGCTCATTCATTCTCCCACAGTTTGCGCACACTTAAACCAGAGGAACAGGTGGCAGGCTGGCAACTGCACTTTCAAAGACACTCAGATGTAAAGTGGAACAAAAAGAAGAGTCACTGCAGAAAAGGGGTTTCTTTTCACCCTTTAGTGCCACTTGAAGATGAGTTTGCTACAGAAGGAGTTCATGCTCCAGGCTTGAGCCTCTCAGTGATGTTTAGCGCAATGCTGCTCTGTAATTCTAGATAAGTGGCTGAGGACACAGGGAACTGAATAATGGCTCAGGTCCATCTACTCACAAAAGAAGACCTAAAAACCTCAAAAACAGATGCGGAAAACTTTTACAGTCGGGCCGGTTAACATATTATATTGGTACTGTGATAAATCACACCGCAATAAACTCGGATATCGTCAGTACTTACAGAACACTGACCAACACAGGCATCATTACAGACAGCGTAATTAGTAGGGATGCACTGCAATGGCAACTGTGGGCTGATGCTGACATTCGATATTTTTCATGTGCTGATATCCATGTTTTATATGTAGAAATGTTCCCTGGATTAGCATCACTGAGAAACATATCATGACATGTATCATGCGTCATGAAAACATCTTCATGTATTGTGATCTAAATAACATTTGCCATATTGTCCACCTCACGGCGGAGTAAGCTGCTGGTACCTCTATCAAATAACTACAAGAACCAAACACCTGCTGTCTTCAACGGGTTAATTACTGGTACATTCTCAAGATGATTAAGTCGACTATCTTGGAGATCCCTGTGGTTCCATCAGCTACACACACAGCCATATGACATTTTGTAGATGAGCAACATACAACCATTATCTGTGTATGTGTGTGTAGGGGGGGCAAACCAGGGAGATTTTACTACCTGACTCACAGAGCTAACGGAAATAATATAGCCTACAGTCACCTCTCTACTACGGGTGGGTGATATGGCAAAAATATATTTTGCATATTACATGACACGGTTAGGTTCCTGACACATGGATTTATGATTGTTTTTTGATGAAGTTGCAGCTTATAATGCATTTCACTCCATATATTTTAATCCATTCATGGCGAAAGAGCATGTGCAGGGCGGTGTAAGGTAACAGTCCCAGTATAAAACTTTTTTTTTCAGATTTATGACTGTGTTACAATCATCAACACCACACATAAAAACTCAGAAGACACGTGTGGGTTCACCGGGGGTTTTGGGATAGTAAATAAAATGGCTATATTTTGTAGACATGGCACCCCCTGGTTCCTATCACCACCACTGTGTATGTTTCTCTAAAATGAACCACTTCACATCAAACACTCTGAATGACTGATTACCTTTCAAGGACTGAATTATTCAGAATTTTTAAAAAATGGTGGAATTCCCCTTTCAATTCTCAGTATAATGAAGCGCGCAACGTTTACAGCGTTTATGAAGTCCAGATGATATCCTGATATATTGGCCTAGAGAAGCGGACTGTCGATCACGATGCCAACATTTATCGCGAAAACGGTAAAAGTGTGTCCTACTGCCCACCACCACTCTCTACCCCAGCTTTCTGAAATGTAACACCCGTTAAGCCTTTCATTTAAAGTCGCTATCTGTCGTTTGCGGTTTTGAAGCAGGAACAGGAGCGAAAAGCTCACGGTGCTGAAAAACGCAGCTCTTCCAGCAACAGGTTGGCTGCCGTGAACTCGCTCAGGTTTCGCCGCTCTTCAGCGCTTCCTGCTCGGCCAGGCGCCTTTAGGGTCTCTCCTTTGTTTATCGCTCGTCCTCCGGCAGCGCATCGGTACCTGCTGCTCCGAGACCAGCGCGCACCGCAGGAGGCTGTTCAAAGCGCCGTATGCTGGCTGTGTTGACCGGGGGGCTAAAACGAAGGAGCCGGAGTGCCAGGCTTTTTCACCCCGGGGTTAAAGGGGTTGGTGGGTGGAGTGGGAGTTTAAGAGAGGGGGGGCTGTGCACGACCACGCCAACACAGCTGTCACGATTAGCACATTTTACAACATCACGACTCCAATGCTGAGGCAAATCTGCTAAACGGTATTTTTTAACACGGCGCCTGTGGGCTAGAGGTGGGCGATATGCTAAAAAATATTACATCGCGATATTTCAAGGTATTTTCACGATATATGGCGTCACGATTTTTTCCAGACATCTGATCAGTCGGAACTGACAAAAAAGAAGCAGCGGTGCCACTTTCAAAACATCAAAATTACGATGATTTAATGAAATATTTTGCGTACAGCGTGGCACTAAATCCAGATCCACAGGACATAGTCTGCTCTCTTTAAAGTAAAGCAGGCAGTTGTTCAGTGTTTTACTAGTAAAGAGGATATCCACAATAAGGACATAACTGTATTATGGAATAATTAATCACGAAAACGATGTACTGTCACACTGCCCAGCCCAACTAAAGGCTGTGTTAACCTGTTGAGTGGCTTGTAGTGTGTTAGCCAAGCTAATAATAATAATAATAATAATAATAATAATAATAATAATAAAACAGTTAAACCCTTTGGATCACGTTTAAAATCGCATACCTCAACCCTCGTCTAGCTCAGAGACCTTTATAGCAAAGTTAGCCTTAGTTACCAGGCCTGCTAGCAGCATCCCGAGCATTAGACACGTGAATCCTGACGACACTGTCCATCACCGAGGTGCGTGTTCACCCCTCATCTTCACGGTTTATGTGGGCGAAGGGACACGGGCAGCCGTCAGACAGACACGTTTAAGTTTCTAGTTTCAGAATTGGGCATTTTGGTGAATCTGGGTGGGAAAAAAATGACACGTTACGTCAAACGGGCCTCAACACACTTTCCTTCGTTCTTGGCTAACTTACGCACAACTCGACGGAGAAAACGCGCTCGCAGGAGTCAGAAAAAGACCCCCGCGCAGTCGACGCACCGCAGCGTTTTCTCCCCGTTCACCGTTAGACAGACAGACAGGCAGACGGGGCGAGTTTCCCCCGACTGACCAAGTCGCTGTTAGTTCAGAACCACACGGGCAGAATTATCGACTTTTACACCGCCGGCTTTAACTCACAGAGCGCTCGGCTTACAAGAAAACACTACTCAACAACTGATATCGTGATTATGCTGCAGTTTCCTCCATTCCACTTTTCTACCAGGGATTCCCTACAACCAGCTGCACGTCACGGTGTCTCTCTCTCACCCTCTCCGTATCTCTCTCTCACCGGACTGACTGACAGCCAGCCGGCCACCTGAGTTTCAGCACTGTTGTTCACGTTTTCCACTTTCTACGCCGTCGTTTCGTCAGCGAAAAGAAACACGAATACTTACCAAAGTGAAGGAAATCCCCAGGTGACAGGACGGTAATTTTACAGAGGACTAAAATATCGATTTTTTAGTAGTTTATATCGCTGTTGGCGACCTCAGCGGTTCCACCAGTGCTGACGTGATGATGATAACACGCTCATTTGCATGCGTGTGACGAGCTCTCTGATTGGTCCGCTCGGACTTCTTTCACTTTGAATCTCCCAGAGACGTTTTGAATTTCACAAGCCCCGTATGGCGTCCTTCTCTACCCGTCTGACCCTGTACTCATCCATGACCGTCGCTGAGTTTGATTAGAGGGAAATACAGACTTTTGGAAAGGTCTAACAAGATGGCCGCGCCGAGAAACAGCCAATCAAAAACGGTTTTACTTACCGAGCTCCGCCGCCAGCAGCGCCCAGACCGTGCAGACGGGAGAGCGGCCGTTAGAGCCGCTGGTGTGTGAGGACCTCTGCCGGACACCCTCAGCAGCGCCTGTTTACAGAACGGCTGAGCAGTGAGTTCAGAGTCGTTTCCTTCTTCTTGAACGGAATTTTCACCGATTTCTACTGAAGCCCATTCCCGCCACTCAAAAAACCCAGCACCTAATAATACTCAAAGTAATGAGAAAGCATCTCAGAATAATGAAATATCTCAGAATGGCTTAGCATCTAAAAAATGACACAGTCTCTTAGTATCTCAAAATTATGACATGTCAAACATATCCCAAAATAATGACTCATCATCTGAAGATAATGAGATCTCAATATGATTTACCATCTCAAAATAATGAGATATCTTTAAATAATGACTCACCACCTGAAAACTGACAGTATCTTATCTCAAAATTATGACGTCAAAAAGAAATATCCCAAAATAATGACTCATCATCTGAAGATAGTGAGAGCACAATATAATGATTTACCATCTCAAAATAATGAGATATCTTAAAATAATGACTTAGTATCACAAAACATTGGCATGGGGACTCACCTATGCCAAATAACCTAACAATTAGGTTATAATTTTAGGTGGCAGGAATGGGCTTCCATAGATTTCTCCACATTTCTGCACTGTTATATCAGTGAGATGTAAACAGACATCTCAGAGTGGTTTGCTGTGAAATGCACTGGTGACTTAGTTTTCTTTACAGTGGCACCAATAGGAAGCAGGGGTCTGGATGTCTAACACAAATATAGACAGGCGTTTTGTTTACTATACAGAAGGATCAATGAACCTACACGTCTTCTGAGGTTTTGTCATACTAATGATGGTAACATAGCGGCAATATTATCTAAAGGAAAAAAAAAATATCGAGCTCCCTTTTTTAAATTTACAAGGCATTGCATGTACCTCTCAACCAGGTATACATGTTAAAACGTTTTGTCTCAAAACTACTAAAGATGCTAGACATCAGGGAGCATAACCACTCCTTATAACCTTGTGTTATAGCTTTTAGAGTCTTTAAACAGCCGAGATGTCTGGTTCCCGTCACAACCTCTGTGAACTAGTCCTCATTTTTCTTGCTGTTTCTAGAACGGAGCATTTCACATCTAACCTTTGCATCTCAATCATTTTACTATGCAGAGATTTCCATCTGTTTTTCTGAAATAAGCCGTTATCACTTCATTTTTTATTCACCTAATTTTAACAATATTAAATTATTAATAGTTACAAACCATTTTTGGTCACCGTATTTTACCAAAATAATAGAAAAATCAAATTTCATTCTGCACAAATGTATGAAAATGACAAGTAATAAAAAAATAAAAGAAACTGTTAGATGTTCATCTGCAAATTCTGTGGCATTAAAAAAAAAAAAAAAAAAAAAAGTTTTATCCTACTACTATCCTACATATAGTTGTTGGACACGTTAAGAATCTAAGCAGTAATTACATCATCATAGCAGCATTATGAAACTGCAGCCTAATGTGAACTACAAATATTGTTGCAGCCATTTCAAACAAAAAACACATCATAAAGAAAAGAAATTTGATTTGAGTATTTAATCGGTTTCCACACTAACAAATTCATACCCACAAACTTCATAAAGTTGAGGCCTCACCACTTCACACTCATCTAAAAAGGCATCATTCTTAAAGACTATTCTGATGACTGCAGAAAAAATAGAAAAAACCCCAAAATGATCTACATTCAGTTATCAGGGGCTCAAAGACGAGCTATCAGGAAATTCTAGCCAAGAACTGATAAACATGGAGCAAAATGAAAGCGGTTTATATTATAAAATTCTATATATTTGAAGGGACCACTAGAGTTTAGTCCATTTTGTGTACATGGCGCAATTTTACACTCCCAAACCTACAAAACTGTAATTTCAAATTTATTGGCTTTAAGATAACAGCATATTTAAACTCACTGTTCACACAGTCCTATCTTCATGTCAGTGAGAAGGGGATGATGGGAGAGGAGAAGGTGAGAGAGGAGGTGAACAAACCGTATCACACACACACCATCTTCTGAAATTCTCAGGGGAAAAAAAAAAATCTTAAAGATTTCACCATTTTATATTCATATATAAATAAATCAGTGGTTTTTAGTTAACCTCTGATGGGGAGGCTTTCCATTTCCACAAAAAACTTCACTATTTACATATGAAATACCTTCAGCCATTCACTGAAATTCCAAACAAATTCTGAAGAGAGAAATTCTGTATAACTTATTGTCTTCATTAAAAATGGTATTCCCCTTAATCTGTAATATATATTAAAACTATTTAATACACAGTATGCTTTATTACACAAAGGAGGACAAATAAAAGGAACCCACAAAAAAATAATAAAACAAGACAAACCCCAAAGCACTCAAAAATAAAGTAGTGTTAACCAGTTCCTCAGTTCAAAAAAAAAGTCTGGATCAGAATAAAATTAACGATTTGACAGTATGCAAGTGCATGTTTACAAAAACCATTGCGAAAATGAAACGCCCAGTTTTAACCCATAAAATCTTCAGGAAACCCAAGTTTGGATCCAAGCTTTGTGTTCCACCAACTTATGGCAAGCACCAGACCTAGTATGGTCTTACCATTAGATCAGATATCGTGATTACAAGTTCTATTGATAGTTTTCAGAGATTAAAGAGACTAAAGAATTAATATGATGTCTTAACCTTTCACTGGTAAAAGAAAAGGCTTGGATCTTCACGAACCTAGCAATTAAAACTGTTATAAGCCACAATGCCGCTCAATTTAAAGCCACCTGAACATTCTTTATGAATTTTACTGCAAAGAACCATTGTTTCTACAAAAAAAAAAAAACAAAAACAAAACCCTTCCACAATATTGTGAGGTGGTCTGTTGCGCCTTACGAAAATATAAAAGAAAAGCAAATAGTACATGTGCAAGTCATAATGTTGTCTAAAGAAAACAAGCTCTATGCAATTTGATTGCATTTCTGCCTTGGCATGAGGACTACAACATCCACTCAGGTCTATACCAGAGAAGCACAAGCTTGTTTTCAAGATCTAAAGCTGTTTCAGCAGAGGTCTAGAATAAATTCATTTAAAGCTGAGCAAGTGGGTTTTGCAAAATGAGAAGTCCATGGAACTGCTTCGAGTCTCAGATATGAGGGGGCAAGCCACGAAGTGCGAGTGGCGTGAATGTAGCTCAGCAACCCCTACGGTGACCAGCAACTGGAACTACAGGCTCAAGTCTGCAGGGGGTACTCCTCTTTGCTGAATGGCTGTGTGGATCCAGGTTTCACCCAAGACAGTCCCGACACCTGCAGCCCTTTTGGGAGATCCTCAGGCCGTCTCTGTGACAAAATAAGGAATTAGGGTCAAGGATTATGGGAAGCTTGATTTCCTGAAAGTAGCAAGAACCGTTATGTAGTAGAGATCATGCTGCCCATCAAACACTTAGTTTACTTAGAAAAGAACTTTTGTATGAACTTAATTCTAGACAGGAACAGATTTTTACACAAGCACAGCAAACAAAAATGCTTAAAAACTGAGCATGCATCAGGAGTCAGGAAGAAGCCAGTTTTTACTTGGTCTTGGGAGGTGCACAGGAGCGTCAAGCACTCACTTTGTGTGTGAACATCTTCTCTTTTGCCTCTTCATGTACAGCTGGGTTCCATGGAGAGAAGCTATGAAGGACAAGTGACAAGAAAAATGTTTAACATTACTTACAGGTGTAGACTGGGGTAAATGCAGGTCAGGCTGAAGCAGACAAACCCCAGAAACCAATGCTACACCACTAAATACAGCAAAATGTAAATTAAACCATGCAAGCGAGCTCCTGCGTAGGGTGCCAGTTTGCCACTCTTTTTCCTGGATGAAAGTAGAAGTTTATAATTCAGGTCATTAAGTACCACTGCTTTACTGAATTTAGCATCTTCCTTACTCTAACAAAACATGTAATGCTAACTAGTTGAATCAAGCATGTTGAAGCAAGGAAAACAAGCTGAGGTAAACTAGCACTGGGATTGAGAAACACTAGGATAAAACATGCACATTTCAGTTCAAAAATAGCTTTTATAACCTTCCAAGATGTGACAGATCAAATGAAGAGCTATTTACAGCAACCTTATTATGGAAAAGGCACAGGGCGATCACTGCATGGAAAGGGTGCCAATTTAGTCCACGAAATTCACTGCCTCATATAAAGACCAAAATCTGCTATATCCAAGTTCATCTTAAATGTATTATTGCATTAAACTACATGATGAAGGGAAAACAAAAATAACATTTGGGTCCTCAGAGGAGCAACATTCAAAAGCTAGTAAATTTTTCTTAGGGGTGCTTAGGTCCTGCCTTCCGCCCGATGACTGCTGGGCTCCAGCATCCCCCTTGAGGGAGAAGCGGCTAAAAAAATGTGTGTGTTGTGGAAAAAGTACTGAAAATCCCTTCTTACGTAAAATCCCTTCTTGCTGTCACTGTAGTGATATTTTACTTGAGTAAAAGTATTAGTAAAGAATCAAGAAAGAGTAAACAGTTTGGAAAACTACTTGAGTAATACTTTATGTCCACAATCATACCCTGCCAATATTCCTGAGTTTAACTTTGCTGATATGTGAAAAATGTTCTGAGAGCCGAGATGGATCACAGTATGTTCCACTAGTACACGTTTACACATCTCTCTGTGAACTGTGCAATGAACAAGGTTTTACATTAAACTACATGCATTTCATGGTTAGATGATTCTATAAGGCTTCCCAGTTTATCAGTTTCCAATAAAATAGCTTCAAATCTCTGAAAGGCTGTGCAGAGGTTTTCACTTTAATATTATTGATTTTATTAAAAAATTAAAAATCTAAGTTTCGGTGACAGTCCTACTGCTCATCAGTTCTTTGGACGTTTGCTTAATGTGTCAATCTCTACAAAGACTACACATTACATTCACAGCCTTCAAACTGTACAAATTCAATTATACCTGTAAAGTATATTTCTTCCAATAACAAAAGAGTTATGGAAATTAATAGAGTTCTGTGATGAACTGGCAGAATAAAGTTTCTGATGTAGTATTATCTGTAAGGCGAAATTGTGGATTGAATGTATTTTTGCAAATGCATTTAAGTGAAAGCCCAAACACACAGCCAAAACTTATTTCTACAAACAGACCAATCAATGATCTCAATATTATACTAACACTCCTTTTAAACTGAGCAATGCCCTGGTGTCTTTTTTAAATATTGTGAGGTGAGCTGTTTAGCCTGTGTACATGCATGCAGCAAAAGAACTTCATAGCCCACCCGCAATTAGTCTACTACTAATGACCACATTATTTATTTAATTAATTTTAAAGCTTATTAGACTAAACAGCATTAATGTACAGAATTATTGTCCAGAGTTTATGGGAAACCTGTATTAGACCCATATCATAGTTGTATATGGCTGTCTAAAACAACTAGGTTACATTTTAAATGGCCAAACCCTGGAAATGGGTAGATAACTTAACTGAAGTAGCTCACTAACAGTTAGTTGTAATAAAACATATGCAGCAGATTTTAAGCATACAAAACAGATAAAAGTAAGAAGACAACAGAAAAAAACAGTACCAGTTCAGTTAGGATTATCTACCTGAGCAGATGCTCCCTCAGGCTACAGAATGTGTTTAACCCCTGATAAGAACACTTTTTTAGCTCATTTGTATACAAATATAGATAACCATTTGGATAAAGACTGTTACTCATTCAGGCTGGTCTCTCTGCCTCAGACTGGATGTCTCTACAGTGTTTATGCAGCTGGGAGCTGCTCCATTTTGAATCTTTTACATTTAACCAGGCTTTCTACCAGTTTGTGTACAACATTTCTTGTAATTGGTTTTTTTATATTTATATATTAATTATTAGTATTAAGTAGGAAAATGATTTCTTTATAAATAAATGTACTTTGACTTAATTGTACTCCCAAAAGCAGTTACAGGGGAAAAAAGTGACATGAGAAAATGTAATTCGTTACTTCCCAGCTCTATTTTTGCTTTTCTTTAATACTGATAATTTTTTTATCTCCTTATTTGGCATGGTTCGTAAACCATTACACATCCATCCTGTCACACAAAACAGGCAGAGAAAACATTAATTTTTGCATATTATTTGCATAATACATTCAAAGGAAAGTCAGGTAATTTACTGTGGAAAGACGGATAAAAGATCAAAGCTTAGTAACAGGCAGCCTGAAACAGTCCATCCAGTCATATTCACTTCCGTTCAGTGTAATGGGGCTACATGGATTGAATCAGGACACTAATGATTGGACTAAAGGCCTACACGTTAGTTACAACCTTTTAAGCACGTTGAGTATACTTGCCTTATTGCATATGGATCATCTATCTTGGGTTGGTCAAAAAGGTGGCTGTTGCATAGTTTCACACTGTCAACCACTTTACTTTTGAAGAGCTGAATGTCCTTGTCATATCTGTAAACAAAGAACCCAACAATAAGTGATCAGGCAGAATAAACATAAGTAGTAGTTTTAACATTTGTGTCAGGCATCTGGAGCTTCATACAACCAAAATGATGAGATCACTATAATAATGACAACGCTCAGCTACAAACATCATCCAACTATTTCTAACCTATAGCCTCGCACAGCCAGACATGTTCTTATATGAAGAATACAGATCTGGGAATACCTATGACAATGTGTACCAAATATGAAGGTGGGAACAAACAGTGACATTTTTAAACAAATCCAAAGCAGAGGGCGATGGTGCGCTCATTATCATTGTCTGATGGACAAAAAGCCTGGCGTTAGCTGTATGACTAACAGAAGTTATCATCGCTGAAGCTTGGCCCCCAAAAACTTCAATTAACCATGCAGATCTCTGTTGCATAACTTGAGAACACATTATATGGAGTGTGCCTGAGCCAATCACAGTTGTGACTATATAGATGGCGTAAAAGTGACATCGAAAGAATTGGCAGTTACAGTGAGGAAAATAAGTATTTGAACACCCTGCGACTTTGCAAGTTCTCCCACTTAGAAATCAACTTTCACTTAAATTTTCATCTTAGTATAGCATTTTAGTAGTTGGAGTCTTACTGATCGTGTGGGGTAGACAGGTGTCTTTATGCAGCTAACGACCTCAAACAGGTGCTTCTAATTTAGAATAATAAGTGGAGTGGACTTTTTAGAGGCTAGTTAGAGACTAACAGGTCTTAGTTAGTTAGAGACTAACAGGTCTTTGAGGGCCAGAATTTTTGCTGATTGACAGGTGTTCAAATACTTATTTGCAGCAGTAACACACAAATTTTTTAAAATCCTACATTCTAAGTGGTGTTCAAATACTTATTTTCCTCACTGTGCGTTCCAGAAAAGACAAGCCCTTACATTTGTATTAGTTAAATGACATATATATGCTACATACTACATGTACTCACACCTGCCCCGCCCAATGGCATGAACTTTATCCATAGCTCTTACAACAACCTGCTGAGAGAATAAGCCTGTCCAAATGGACAAGCTACTTTCTTCCCCATTTCTGCACCATGACCCACATATGCAGCTGCAGTCCTCTTTAAAAGTAATACAAAAAAAAGAAAAAAAGAAAAAAAAAACCTTGCTCCTCTTTTGGTCAGTATTGGGCATATGACCAACATAAGCAGTGCTCATGTTTAAAACATATAGCTCTAAACAGCTGGGCAGGTCTGGTAAACTAAACTTTTACCATATCCTACAAAACATTTATGAAACCACAAATGGGGGGTGGAGGGGCATCCCCTTGTACACAGAAGATTTCGCAGCAATCCAGCATTAAAAGTTTAACAAGCTGTCCCCAGACAGATACAAGATAACATTTAGCTCTGTAAGACTATCTAATCTATAACAGCACAGGGCATTTAAAAAAGGTTTCCCCAAGTTTTACCACACCTGCTTTTATATCACTTATAAGCAATGTGTTAATGTACAATCATATCAACAAGCACACATGCGCGCACGTGCACACGTGCACACACACTTACAGAACAGCAGCCTCTGGGTTGAGTGGTTCCATGGTGTTAATCTTGTAGAAGACTGTGCGTGCATACATTAGCACTTGCCAGATGTGGTTATGGTTCCGTCTGTAGAAGTGAGAGACATCTTGACTAGCAGTTACAGTTAAAAAATTCATTAACGAAAGCTTGTAAATGATGCACGGTCAAAGGATGGATGTCCATAAATAAGAACAGCTATTAGGAGACGTAATGCCTTTTGCAACCCTACAAGGAGCACATGTGCTCATACAAAATTTAAACAGTAATATTGGCGTTTAAAAAAAAAAAAAAAAGACTCAAAATACTGAAAAACAGAAAAGCAATTCAAGTAACTGGGACTTGGAAAGCATGAGCGTCAAATGAGTTTTTTTTTTCCAGTCAAATGAGAAGTTTGTTTATGAAGCTAACCACTAGCACACAGAAGTAGCACATCTAAAGAGAGCACAATAGTCTGCCAGCACATCACACAAAAACATTTATTTTTTTTTTTTTTAAACCAGTCCAAAGGTCCTTCCTCTGAGGCAATAATGTCTTTTGTAATTGCCCAGTGTAGTTTAAATGTTTTTCATACTGCTCTGGATTGCTTGCTAGCCTGCTTTTCACCACATTTATTCCTGAAAATAAATGACAGCATGCGGGAAGCAAGCCATTCTTCTGCCACACAGAGAAACTTGCACCAGGCACTAAAACGGCAGAGTTTAACAAATGCTCAGGCGTAAAATGGCTATTGATATAGTTATAAAGGCTTTTTATTATTATAAAGTCATTAAAGTGAGATTTCATAATTCTTCTTGAAAATGCATATATTATGGATAATATCTGATAGAAAAATAATGCTTCCATCAGTAGTAAACAGTAACAGTTTATTCACCAATGATCAAAATGCATTAGCCTTCTTCACTGACCTCCACTTGGTGAAAACTCTCCTCACATCTAGCTCTCCAGAAACAGGGTCCACCAGTGGATGAAAGACTGGGATATCAAACACCACTCTCTGCCAGAGAAACGTACAGTCACATGTTTTACCTCCTCATAAAGTCCCTAGTTAAAAAGACTAGAAAAAAGTTTAAGATAATATTGATTTTTCTGTACCCACGTAAAATAAGAGATAGCATTGCTGTTCATGCAAAAGGGGAAACGGTCAAATTTCAGTATAAAATCAACGTAAGCTACATTGCTGCAGTAAAACTATTGTACTTACAGGACATTCTCCATCTGGGTAGTTATCAGGAATATACACTGTGAATTTAAAAACGCCGTCCTGATACAAGCCATGGCGAATGAAAATCACACCAAACCACACTGATGAGAGAGAGAGAGAGAGAGAGAGAGAGAGAGAGAGAGAGAGAGAGAGAGAGAGAGAGAGAGAGAGAGAGAGAGAGAGAGAGAGAGAGAGAATAAATGTATCCATACTTGTTTGGGGTGGGGGTGCTGCCCTGTTTTTAACCCCCCTAACCTGATTTTTTTTTTTTTTTTTTTTTTTGTGTGTTTTCCTGCTGTACTACACCCAGTTCCACTCATTAATTGATTAGCTGGACATGAATATGCACAAAGACATACTACAACTACTACTACAACCCTCTCCCCCACCTCAGCATCATTAATACCTTCCAAAGTAAGTAATGAATTATGGGTAAATCATGATGCATTTAAAAACTGCAACTGCTATTTTCTGTGTTTTTTTTTTACATATCATTTACTTTACTGACACTGCATCTACCTTGAGATGCTGGTATAAACAAAATTTCAGCAATGAGCCCTTGGGTGAAAAGTGCAGACATTGTGTTCTCTTACTCAAGGCTGATCTGTAGGAGGGCTGAACGTAGATACCCGGGAGTTTCTGCTTGATCACCAGCGTACTACAAAACAGACCAATGCAATCATGTCAGTGTCAACTAAGAGAATATGCTCATCTTGCACTCATTATAATAACAGAATGGAGCTAAATACACTTTTGGTATTTGCAGATTTTAATGATCAAACTCCACCACACCCCTGAAAACTCAAACATCACATACAACTCAGCGAGCAGGGAATACTCCAGGTAAAAGGGTCCATAGGAGGCATGTGTGCCATTGGTGGCTTGAGCAGCAGAAGCTGGTGACGATGGTTTAGTGATGGGCACTGCATTTTTAGGGATGGAAGGCAACTGCTTCTTCCCAAAGGAAGGACGAACGGGGCTGGCTTTCTGCTCGCCTGGACCACCCTGCTCCTCACTGTCAGATCTCTAAACAAACAAAGCAGGGAAGAAAAAGTTAAGTTTAGAATCTCCAGTGGAAATCTTTAACCTGCAGCTACATAACTCATTTCTATATCCACTGCCACATGACCCATACCGTACCTGTGCTGAATTTGGATGCCCTTATTGCAGTTGCACGAAGTGCATTGAAACAGGACTAATGTCACAAAGGACACAACCTAAACATCTTATTGCCATTTTTACTTTGACAAAAACGATAGAAACACAAGGACTCAAACTGGCTACTACACACGGAGAGCTAAAAGAGGACGCCCAATATAACGCAGTCGTAGAGGTTACAATTCTTTCTCTATTTCAGGAGTCTTAACAAACGAGCCGAAAGGCACAATATTTCTCTTCAAGAAAACTGAAGTAGAGCAGCTCTAATGTTAATTACATGGCCACGACCAGAGAAACACCACAGCCAAACACTGGCACAAATGCCTCAGCTTTTTCAGGAAGTAAGATGAGGTACGTTTACTAGGCAGCTTTTCAAATTTTGCAAAAGAAATTTCACTACAGCGGCGTTTGTCAGTGTTTAGATTGAACTAGCATCAAAATTAGCACGCATTGCTAACCAGCCAGCTACCTTCCGAAATCACTCTCCAAGTGTTATACATATATAAGGCCTATTAACTATGACATTTTGTTTTCATGTTGAAGGTGAGAGCTTTGACCATGCTAGGGCCAGATGTTGTGGTCATCCACAGAGAAGCCACATTTTTCATCATCACAAAAAAAAGTCAAGCATGTTGGGAGATGAATGTCGCAGAGCACTAAATTAACTTCACTGTTAACAATGATTACAGCATTTTCCTCTGTTTACGCTACCTTGTTTAGGTATACTAAATAAGGAGATCAGAGATGTAAAAACAGGGATGCCAACTTCATTTCCACTGAAGCTCCCATCACTGGAAGCATAGCCACTGACAGATCACAGCCTTTCTGCCCAGAGGCACAACAAAACTGGGTTAGTTGTTGATTGGACTGCTCAGTAAGCAAGTTATCGACCATCAGGCAGGACACAAGGATCTGATCTTAAATGACCTTCATGCTCAAGGTTCTCCCATTTCTGCTGGTTTGGGAGTTGTGTGAAAGTCTGGGTACACTGTTCATTTTGCCTAGACTGGGAGTTGACAAACTTATTTGGCTCTCCTATCTGAATTGACCTGAAAAACAAGCATCATCATATTGGACAAGGAAGGGGTTGTACAGTCATATGCAAATGCTTTCATGCCCCAGCCAAATAACATTTAGTTGAATTTCACGTCTTCTACAAAAGAACACATTTTTGCACATTTGAATGCAAACCTGTTGTTTATTTGCTGAATTTAACATTGTTCTCTGTTGAAGATGGTATAATTTTGCCTTAGAAAATCAGCTAAATTTGTAATTTCACAGGCATTAAAACGTTTGCAAATGACTATTTTAAAGGTTTAAACTAATCAGCTCAATATCCCTTGTCAGTGGATGAAGGCCGGCTGACATCATTCTGGGTCTTATTACTCTAAAATAATTATAAGTTAAAGACTTTGAGTAATACGCTACGTCAAAAACTTCACAAATGATTAATTTCTTTCTTAGGTCAATGACAATCTGTTATCTGGCATCAACAAGATGCTTTTGTGCCAACAGCTGTACAGTAGTCAGTCTGGCTTTGGAGAATTAGGACATGAAGAGTCCTGAGGCATAACTGAAAACCAAGGGAACACAGCCAGCTCCCGGAACCACCACACATTCAGCTACTGTAACAGCTCGGAAAGGTGTAACCACATAGTTGGAAGCACCAGACACAAAAAGCTGTAGACATTACGCTGGAACTTCTTCACTTCTCAGGCTGCTTGCTAATACTCAGTTTCTGTAACCTCCTCAAAGCAGCAACAGAGAAGAAGCCAGGTGTGAGGCAGCAATCATGTGTCAGCAAGTCTACAAGCACGACAGAGTGACTAAGAATTGCTGCTAGACAAACTGCTGCTGTAAACGACACCACACCACGCCATGTTAAACACTGGGCACAATGTGAAAGAACCAACACTTTACAATAAACAAAATTCTCTAACAAGGCACAAAAAAAAATAATTTTACACACACACACACACACAAACTTAACAGATCCTTAACCCACATTTTTGTACACATACAACATTTCTGTGATATTACATATAGAAATTGTGACATTTCATTTTTACATGGCCATTTTCCAACATCTTAGACTCCTTGGAACTAAAACAGGCTATTTTTGTTGCTCTATTTTTAATTGATAAGTTCCCTCTGTTCTGAAAGGCTGCCTTATATTACTCCTGATTCACAGAACAGTCCGGAATGAAACATTCAATGGGATTTCATCTCGAATGGATGGCATTAAACTGCTGTAGGCTAAATAAATGGATATGTTAATACGTTGTTTTGCATGACAATATAAAACAATTACCTCAACATGAGCTCTTATTGCAGCTTTGCTTCCCAAATCTGGACAATATTCAAGAGTTTTATTGTTATATGCACAGCAGAACAGGCAGTTTCACTGTACAATGAAATTCTTACTTTGCCGTTCCTGCATTCACCAAATATAATCTTAATATAATCTTAGAAGAAAATAGAAAAAAAAATAGGCAATATAAGAATAACACAAAAAACAACAGTAAAAAGTACAATTTTATGTGCAAAGGACTATAGAATACGGACTAGAGAATTAAATATTTTCAAACAAAGTTTACATAGCACATCAGTCTTACTTCAAACTGAAATCACTATAAGTACTACGAGCAGTGACCTCTACAAAAACATCTTGCTTCATCAACAACTTCACTGAAGTCACTTGTTAACCAAGTTGTGTATGCACAGCCCTCCTTAGTCAGCAAAGAACTTTAGAGCCACACAGCCTTCACACATTAACGGCCACATGGCTTGAAATTCAGCAATGACTGACAGTCGCAATAAATACTCAAAAAGGCCTCTCCTGAGGGGCACTTCAACAAGTGTCAAAGCCTTGTGCCATTAGAAACATTAAGTTTACCAGAACCATTTTATACATTAACACCATCTGGCATTTTGTAACTTCTCATATGTAGACTAGTTACTTACTTTAACACCAACTGAACGGTCAAAATATACTGCTTGTGGTACAAGTAAACGTGTGGACCACAGAAACGATGCCCAGTATTACCTTACGACCGGTGTTTGTAGACATGCTCCAAAAAGGGTTCATTACTCATTGAGCCTCTGCAGGGTGTGTGCTTCTATGCCTCTCAATGGCATCCGCAGAATTCACTGAGAGAGAGAGAGAGAGAGAGAGAGAGAGAGAGATGGTGAGAGGTCTGACGCCTGGGTAACACAATGTGCAACCTGATGCAATTTGACAGCTGCTGACAATCCAGTCTGCTGAGGGTGTCTGTTCTACTCCATTTTAACGCATACTTTAAACAGCCTGCTTTATTATGTGGCGATTCAGTAGCGTTAACTTTCTCGTGTTCTGGTTAGTGCCAACTTTGTTCTACCATGCAGGGGTCCAGTGCTCATCTCGGAGGAGATTGCATTAGCTGAGCTAGCTGGCGTCACATCAGTGTGAGGAAACTTCAAGTAAAACGTCTAACCAGGTGGCAATAAAAAAATTAATAAATACAGACGACTGTGACGCTCATCATCGAAACAGGACCCTCCCAGCCAGCCAGCCAAAGTAATCAAAGAACGGGCGAGTCAAAGTTCACCTAGTTCTGCACCGCTATCAGCTAGATGTAAAACACGCCAACGTCTTAAGATCGCTAGTCGCTAACAAGTTGTCGTAGATTGTATTGGGGGTGTGATTTGTGTCAAGAAAAGGACCCTAGGTTAAGCATAAAATGCTCTGTGTAAAGTACAAATTATTGCATTAGTAAGGCATCAATTAACTAATGTCTCAGCCGGGCTGGCGTTTTAATTAGTTAGCCAGGTTACCTCTCGAGTTTTCCTCAGTAGGAATCGCTTAGCTAGGTTAGCTAGCTAGGTTAGCTAACTGAGGTGTAACCACTTACTTGGAAAAGCCAGACACACAAAGCTTGAAGCACACTACGCTGTAACTCGTTCGCTTTTCAGACTGTTAGTCAATAGTCAGATACCCGTTATTCATTCAGACCGCAAGCGACCGAAACGCTAGTCAGCAGCAAATAGTCAGTTAGCGAAATAATCCATAAATCTGAGCAGCAGAACCCAAATACTCCAACGCCTCACTAGCGTGCTAACAGGCGGGCCAAAGCGCTCGGATAATTTAATTGGTTGATGAAAGGAGGCGGGCAGCATGGAGGAGAGTTCTTATTGGTTGCATCACACCGACGTGAGCGAAGAGCCGCGTATGATTGGCCAACATACGGTCAATCAAACATTACGGTACAAACACACTAGATAAAGCCACCGAACTTTTCAGACCAAATATTATACAGTAATGAATGCCGCGAATATATAAATATAAACTGCGATTTGAGCGGTGGGATATTTCAGCTCACGGAGAGGCAAATAAGGGCAATAAGAAACATAATGACATGGGTTCTGTCTGGATAAAATGACAGGGCTAGCAGGCTAGCTATTGTTTTCGTTTCTGTGGATAATATTACTCTGCCTGAACGTCGTTTAACACTTACACCCCTCTCGCTCAACGGTCGCCCTTGATGCGCAGCGTTAAGCGCTCATATACGCATTTTTATTTAACCTTTAACGGGAAGATAAGGGCCTTTAATTTCTTACCTCGCTAAATTCCTGAGATATCAGACATTTTTAAAGCACGTAGACTGCATTCCTCCCGGTCTGAGCCGTTTCCTCGCTGATCCGTGGCAGCTGTGCTACTTTCCTCTCATTGGTTTACAGAGGTGGGGCTGAGTCTCTATCGTCCCCGCTCACTGTCAATCATTCGGAACAGGGGGATGACTTTGATTGGCTTTTTTAACGGGTTAAACTGGAATTCCACAACAATTCTGCAGAATTGATTTGTTAAGATGTAACAAGGGCGTCATTAGAGGTTTATGCGTAGGGGGGCTAAGTCTGTACTAGGGGCATCTGGGGATATGGCCCCACAGTATCATTTATAAAGGCCCCAAAATGTCTGTGAATCGTGAACCTTTAGAGTAGCAACAGCCACGGCAGTTTGGCCAGATTGTCCCACAGTAAATCTGCCTCTTTGTAGTCTGTATAAAGTACCGAGCTAATATGTCGTAAATACTATAGCCATCCGCTTACAACAGGCACAGATCAAGCAAAGGTACCGAAGTCAGGCAGCGCTCTCTCCTCTCTCTTAGATAAGCTGCAGGTCCTATATGTGTTCCTACATATGTTATTTAAACACACGGATTATGGATCAGTTCAGTGTCAGATAGTTCAATCAGAAATTGTGTGATTCTGCTCTGTAGGCATGTTTCTTAAGCTAAGTGACAGAATTTCATGGATATAGCAACAAATATTTCCAAGTTCAATTAAAATCAGTATTAAATTTAACTGACAGCTTAAACAGCCCTTTGTCGCTTTCTTCTTGATCACTAACCTCCATCAGATCTGCTGCTTCAGTCCTGTCAGCCTCTTTCAGCTTCATCTCCCTCTCTTCCTGTGTTTAGTAATATATCAGTTTTATTAAAGTCAGATTTCCATAAATATTTTTTTTAAAATAGTAAACTCTTTTCATCTGACTGGATTTCGATGGAACCGCTGCCTCTTGATTTCCATTAACGGGTTGACGATTTGAGGGATGTAAAATTGCATTATAATCAATACTATATGTGCTTTTTATTGAAATGAATTACTGTAAACAATAATGTGACAATATTAATGGCAATGTCTCCAAATACTAAAGAGACATATAAAAACGAACATACAGAGGTGAATACATTTTTTCCTAGACCTGTTTCTTTTGCTCTTTCACACACTCACACTCTCACTGTGTAGTGAAGTCAGAGAACTTGTAGAGAGGAGAATAACCACTCTGTCGGTTTTCTCAAACGCTAGAGGGTCCAGTGAGTTGATATGGAGCATTTGAGCAAAATCATAGTTTATAAATGCTTAAACATTTTTAATGTAAAAGAATGCAATAATTTCCTGAACACAGAGCAGCATAAAGCATTTTAACACCGCTGTTATATTTTAAGAGCTTTTAAACTCGAACCGTAGGAGTTTACAACTGCCCCGCATGTATATCCATGACGTCATTGAGTGCGAACAGCCAATGAGCTGCTCCGCTCGCCAATCAATCATCACTCTCTAGCAGTAATGCCCGCCTCCTGCTGCCCAAAACCCGTTCGCTACAGAAAAAAGGAAATATATAGGTAAGATTTCTTTGTTGTTTTTTTTCACTGAATTACATCCTTCTATTTTCTAAAATTAAAGAAACGAGGGTGAGTGATTAGAAACTGTTTTAACTGTGCGTTTTTAGCCGTTGAGCACCATTCACTCCCATTCACTGAGGACTCACTCGCGGCCGCCCTCTGCTGATTAACAGTCCTGCTTTTGATGTGACGGGGGAACAAGACGTGGCCAGGCTCCTAATAAGGTTTAGTGGAAAAATCTAAGATATATATGTATGTATATATATATATGTTTTATGTAAGTTTTATATAAAATATTTACGTAATGTTTATGATGGCCATAAATCTTTTTATTCTTTTCAGTGAAGATACACTGAAAAAAGTGAATTTGTCTAACCCTAACCCTAAATGTGCACATCATTTCATCAGAGATATCTGACTACAAAATAAAACTTAATGTATATAATATAATGTATAACACTCATTATCATCTCCAAACCACGGAGCATACAGTGTTATTTTGACACAATATGTGAACTTAAATGAGCTCATTTAGTTTTGTCAGTCATTATTTTGAGGTTTGAAAAGGGAAATGAGTCGGGGTTCAACGATTTCTGGGCAAGTTCTGCTGCTGAAGTCGATACTGATGTTTGCTTGAACCCTCATCCCCCTCCGAAGGCTCATGTATCACGCTTCACTTGAGCACATTAAGTAATGGAACAGTCCTTAAGATGGCAATGGGGATTCCCCTGAGGGGAAATGATGAGGCCAATGGGACGAGTATTTGGTGAAACCCATATTGAAACAGAGGGCATGTTTTCTTTTCAAGCAGGCTATTCTTGCTCTTTTGGTCACACAGTATACATGTACAAAATCTGCACTATGAACCAATAAATGGTGCCACTCTGTTTTGCCAACATTCTGCTCTTGTGAAATGGACAAGGCAGCAGATCTTGGGTAGTGCTTACATGAGCAGGGTCCTCACAATCCCATGTGCTGATGAATGGACATCAGAGCAATAGGGCCATGCCCAGACAGTTCTCAGGAAAAAAAAAAAAAGCCATGTTTTTTTTTTTAATTCAGATTTTACTGGATGTTTAACACTCAATTTTAGGGTCATACAAAACTTTTCATAATTTACACTGTGTTCTATTGGAACATAAGCAATGCTGGGCTGCTGTGCTAAACGTCTGCATTTATTTTACTACATTTCTAAATCTATACAAATAAATATTACATTTCTATAATGCAAATTCAGTCCTACTTTTTGTATTTTTTAAAATGTTTTTATGTATCACCAACAGCAGATATGTATATGATAACTGTGGCCCAAGATTTCCTCATCGGTGTATTACTACAAGTTACAGACGACTAGCACACTTGCTTTTTGAAAACTTCTCCATTTGTCATAGAAAATGAACACTTTTCTAAATTGTCAGTCTGGGGTTCATTTCAAAGTTCATTTAAAAAAGCTAAAGGAAAAGACAACAAATAAAAGCAGTTAGAATTTCTATTTTAACAAGAATTCCCACTTAGCATTGTCTTCTGGGGCGATCAGATGATAGCAAGAATGAATGGGGACCTAAAGAGCTTTTGTGCAAAAGAGTAATTTGTAAAATGTTCCTTTTTATGCCTTCCTTTTAATAAACAGAATAAATAAGAATAGATCATTGCTGGTGTCCTACTACCCAAAATCTGCCGTAAGATATGAAGTTCTCCTTTTTTTTAACAAACTCATCATTCCCTAAAATTAAAGGACGCTCCTACATGACAAATCTGAAAAACATTTAACATTTCTAGACGGAAATTTTTATCTAATATTCCAATTTGCTAAATTCTGTCCCGTTCATTGAGAACATGTTTGGAAGTGGGCAGGTTCCTCATTAATCGGCTCTGGCAGAGAGTTCAGTTTTGCTGGCCAATGTTAGTGCAATCAAACATGCCAGGCTGACTAGCCAACACCTAAGTAAGCCTTAAAAACCCTCATGCCAGCTAGCACAAATTTGCAGTATGCAAATATTTTGATTGGGTGAGCATCCACGAAGCATTTAGGTGTCAAAGAAATGGTTAGTAGAATGTTAATGCCCTCTTTTGACAAACACAGATCAAAGTTGTCAGTTTACCTAAAATCACCTTCAAGTCCATTTGAAAATTTTTAAAAAATGTCCTTCCATAACATGGCATGAAGTCTCGTCTGCTCTGGATTGGTTGGTAACATGAAGGCCATCTTCTTTCTAAATTACAATATATTAACTTTAAAATTATTGAAATTCAGGCTTTCAGGAGGATTGGGACAAAAAAATAAATAAATCATAGGGCTAGTTTGCAATGTTTAAAATATTATGCAAATTTCCCCAAACGCAGAAGTGCATTTTTCATCCTTGAGGCATTTTTTGGAGAAATATGACTTAAGGCCTTTGCACAATTTACAGCTGAAAAACCTGCACAAATTCTAAACAAAACTTGTACAATGCTATTCTGACACTGCTTATTTTTGTTACATCAAACCAAACTGCAAACCAAACTGTTTGCCTTTTTGTAGGCCAATTAAAACACCAGTTTAAAAAAAACAAAACAAAACAACAAACAACACCTGCTGTGCCAACACATGATCTACAGATAAAAATGTCAACTGATGGGCTCATAGTGTTTGTCTCTCAGCATAAAGAACTGTACAATAAAGGTTAACTAATGGTGAACATTAGACAGAGACCTTACGAACACCTTGGCAACCTGAATGGCATTGCCATTGGATTTATAAAAACCTATTGCTGCCAATTTCTAGTGTAGACCATATTTCTGTCTACCAGATGGGACTCCTCCCTATTTCTACATTTGCAACTGAAGACAACTGCTAACTTGCCTTCACTGGAACTACCATCAGTCTCTACAATATCTAAGGATACCACTTTTTTTTGTTTATTTTTTTATTTGCCCTAGTCACATGGGGCAAAATGTGAGCTCGTAATGAAAAGTTCTGGGGACAACCATGATAAATTTTAAGCGAAATGTGGTTGGGAACGTGTACTTAATTAGGCTGGAGCAGACCGAGTGGGGCATTTTTAAATCAATCCAACCCCTTGAGGACCTCAAAGCCTGTTGATAATGCATTCAACATCGTCTGATGGACAGCAAAGCCTGGTTTTGGCTCATGGATGTAATGCAAGTTATCCTAAATTTAAGGCTCTTGTGAGAAAAACAGTTCTATTAGCTATGGATTTAGCTTGCTTGTTTGGTTTACATGATTACTGTATACAAGATGTTTAAAGAGGACAGACTAGAGGAATTTGTGGTGGGTTGTACTCTTATTAGCAGTGGATTTTGTCACAGTCCAGGACCAAAGTTTAACAGGTTATCCCCGGCGGACGTGTACTCTTGTTATGAGATCATGTTAGCAATGTGAGACTACTGGGATGTCTGCACATCACATATTAATTACATGAAAAAACTAATATCCAATTTTGTATGCAATGGCCTTTACAGTTCAAGCGATGTAGAGATAATATGTGGCACTACAATGTCATTACCAGGCCAATCGTTTTCAGGTCACTTCATTTCATATGGGGTGGATACTGCACCTTTACAGCTTTGCAGTGTATACAGTCTCTGCCTTTCAGTGGAAAATCAGATAAATAAGGAAATGTCCTAAAACAAAAGGGTTTATGTACTATCAGCTTAGGCCACTAAAAAAAAAAACCCAGCATGATGGCCTTGGCAAGCCAAATAACTACAGATAATAGGTCATTCTGAACAGGTCTGTAAAAAGAACTATAGACAATAACACCTGGTCACTTAATATGGGATCATAAAAACAACTATATACAATTAACAATTTACAATTATACAAAGTGGCACTGAAGCCTAGGCATGATCAAAGGATGAGGAGCAGCTGGTGGGCATTAAGAGCATCCGCACCTCTCCATGGGCAGAGGAGTTGGGGCTACAACAGGCATACAGAAAACTAGCATTGGTTTTATATTGTGCCACATACTATGCAAAGCAGTATGCAAAGCCCTGAGCATCACTGTCTGTCTTCTGGCTGACCGTTTTCATGATCAGGCCCCGATGTCTTGCCTGCTCTTCCTGCAGCAAGCCGATGCCTCCCAAGTTTGGCCTTCTGTCGGGCCACTGATGAGGTCTGTGTACGCCTCCGTAAGGGTTTAGCCCTTTTCGTCATTAATGTCATACAGCTGTAGCAGCCAAATGCATGCATGGCTGATGCTAGCTTCGCTGGGCTGTGTTGGACCTTTTCGATTCCCTTTATCAAGTCATGTGCAGCAGGCCATAAACTGGAGTCTTTCTCTACAAGCTCACACAAACCAGCTAAGCTGGATTTTAACTTGTCCACAGGGTTTGCAGCCTCTGCACCTGAAAATAAAAACACCTTATCAGAGACATTCCTTGTTTTAAAAAAATTGTTTAAACATATTTCATTTATATTCACATAAAGCATACTTTGATGTAAGGAAACATGATTTTTCATTCAATATGACATTTGCTCCTTATCTTATTAGTATTATTATCTTAGAATGCTGACCTTCTGCTGCCTTGGTCACCTCCTGCTCCATCACACACGTCTGTGTAGAATCATCTTCCTCAGGTTGGGAGGTGTCTATTGGGTCTGGATTGGGAGGAATGGTGGAGGGTGGACTCACAGACACAGTGGTCAATTTGGTGCACTGGTCACTGCACTGGTTGTTGTACATGTCAATCTGCCTCTCCAAAGCCTCTGCCATTCCCGCCCCCTCACAAGTTGCAAAATCCTGTTTAGAAACTTGGTGGTACAATCTGAAAAAAAAAGCAGTAATATTAATTTGGTATGCTCCATTTATCCAGTGGGGGATATTTAACCCATCAAGGAAAGAGGTAGAGATATCAACATGTTCACAACAAACGTGTCAAATCGGGTTCCTTCTGGGCCGCAGCTCTGCAGAGATTAGCCTGAATCGGGTGTGTTCAATAAGGCAAACTGCTTAACTCTGCAGATTTGTGGTGCAGATGGAACCCAGTCTGGCATCTCTGCTTTACATTAACCACCTGCTAATGAAATCAGTAGTACATAGTATATCATAAGTAGAGATGCATCAGTACTGATACTGCTATTAGGTATCAGTGCAATACCACACTCATTTACTTGTATTTGCGCTTGTAGAATATGGACCTATACCAACATCTGATACCAGCTGATGCCATGTGAGGTAAGCCCAGTGTACACAGCTGCACTAATGAACAAAGGACTCAAGCTGGCCGTGAATGAAAGAAAAACAAAAAACGACCACTTCCTCAATAGGGTGGCAACATGCAGGCCAGCAAAATGCAGGCAAAAAAGCTGACATTTGCTATCAAAGTATGTATTTGCAACTTTACTTTATTTGACTGAATAGAGCTGCAAGGTATAAAATGTTAAAACTGATTTCTTATAAAACTGTGCAACACTTGCTTTTAGGTTCAGTATATAGTGTTAGCAAAGCCACTAAATTTATTTGCCTGTTTTCTCTGTACTCGGTGCACAGTATGTTGTTTTCAATCAAACAGCTTTATTGATAATTGTCTGTAGACAGAGCTGTCCGTGCGGCATCATTCCAGTATCGGTGCTGATGAATCTCTAACCCAAATAAATCTGTGTACTGAAAATAAAGTAAAATCAGACTGGTTTGAATCAAATCAGCGCTCAGTTCTAGATAAACTTAGAGTCAGGATTGTTCTCAGCAGTGGTAACAGGAACCACACATCTAAACCCTTTAACAATGGTTTTATGATACCCTATTTACATTTAAGTTTTGATCTAAAACAAAATAGTACTCAAAGAAATTTATTTGATTTTTTCAAATTTACCACCATTTTACTGTCATCAACATTACATACAAAAACTCAGTACCAAAACGACCAGTGAACCTACACATTTTCTAAGTTGAATGCTATATTAACTTACTCACATTAGGACCCCTAACTTCTATTACCAGCAATGTAAAGCTATCCAAGTTGGTAAGTTTCTCTACAATGCAGTATTTTACATCAAACCACTCTGAACGACTCTGTTTACATCTCAACAATTAATTTAAGAATATTGAAATATCAGAATCTTCCTTCAAAAGACAACAAGACACATTCAGGACTGAAATGAAAAAACGCCAAACCTCAGGTTTGCACTCTCAAGTTGGGCAGCTTTTTTGTGATATATATCAATGCACAATTAAATATTTGCTCTAGGCAACAAATTATTTAGATAAATATTACTAACATTTACAATTAATAGAAAGCAACAACGGTTTCTAACGGTTCAATATTCACCTGTAGCAGAACTGAAGATCAGGACAGATGGATCGATCAGCCGATGCATTTGCATACTTATCTCCATGTTCAAGCTGGAGGTCATATTTTAAAACATCCAGAGCTGTTGATGGTGAATGACCTGCTTCAAAAAGCTTCTTCAGCTTTTGTTTGGCTTCTTCTCCAACATCCTTGTATCGTAAGGCATCCCCTACATGTATGTTATGATTGTGCTCATTGGTAATGTGCACTATTGTTGGCAAGGTTGGCATGTGAGGATCGGTGCTTCTGTGTAGAGAAAGGAAAAAAAAATAATAATGAGCTTTTTTACACCGAACAAGATAGGCTCAGAAAAGAGTATGCCTTCACCCAGTAGCATTATTTTAGGTTTATTAAGGGACTACACACCGACACTGCCTGCCACTGCTTGCCTGAGGGCGCTGGAGAGTTACGGCCATCTTTGCAGGGCAGTTTGTGTTTTTTGTCCGTCGTCCAGAACCTTCAGCACTTTTCCTTGGTTTTGTGTTGTGATGGCATCTATAATCCACCTAAGTATATTTTATATTTTTATTATTAAGATAATTTCTACAAATCTCTAATGAAAATGCTGTTCTCAGATAAGACATATAAAAACAATCTACAATATCATGAGCAAATATCTTATAGCTTGTCCTAACAGCAAGTGAGCACTGCAATGCAGCACTGAGTCTTCAGGACGTTTACACTGGAAACATCTAGTCTGTACATCAAGTCAAAATGTAAACTAGGGACTCATCAGTTAACAGCTTGAGACTTCAAGCCCCAAAGTTTGGACAACTACAAAAAAAAAAAAAAAAAGTTTACCCATATCTTTAGAATAGGATATTTTAGTTACATACACTGCTCAAAAAAATAAAGGGAACACTTAAACAACACAATATAACTCCAAGTAAATCAAACTTCTGTGAAATCAAACTGTCCACTTAGGAAGCAACACTGATTAACAATCAATTTCACAGCTGTTGTGCAAATGGAACAGATGGAACAGGTGGAAATTATTGGTAATTAGCAAGACACACTCAATAAAGTTGTGGTTCTGCAGGTGGGGACCACAGACCACTTCTCAGTACCTTTCTGCTTTCTGGCTGATGTTTTGGTCACTTTTGAATGTTGGTGGTGCTTTCACACTCATGGTAGCATGAGACGGACTCTACAACCCACACAAGCGCCTCAGGTAGTGCAGCTCATCCAGGATGGCACATGTGAGCTGTGGCAAGAAGGTTTGCTGTGTCTGTCGGCGTAGTGTCGTAGGCTGGAGGCGCTACCAGGAGACAGGCCAGTACACCAGGAGACGTGGAGGAAGCCGTAGGAGGGCAATAACCCAGCAGAAGGACCGGTACCTCCGCCTTTGTGCAAGGAGGAACAGGAGGAGCCCTGCAAAATGACCTCCAGCAGGCCACAAATGTGCATGTGTCTGCACAAACGGTTAGAATCCGACTCCATGAGGATGGTATGAGGCCCGACGTCCACAGATGGGGGTTGTGCTCACAGCCCAACACCGTGCAGGACGCTTGGCATCTGCCAGAAAACACCAGGACTGGCAAATTCACCACTGGCGCCCTGTGCTCTTCACAGACAAAAGCAGGCTCAACCTGAGCACATGTGACAGACGTGACAGAGTCTGGAGGCGCTGTGGAGAGCGATCTGCTGCCTGCAACATCTTTCAGCATGACCGGTTTGGCAGTGGGTCAGTAATGGTGTGGGGTGGCATTTCTTTGGAGGGCCGCACAGCCCTCCATATGCTCGCCAGAGGTAGCCCGACTGCCATTAGGTACCGAGATGAGATCCTCAGACCCTTGTGAGACCATATGCTGGTGCGGTTGGCCCTTGGTTCCTCCTAATGCAGGACAATGCTAGACCTCATGTGGCTGGAGTGTGTCAGCAGTTCCTGCAAGATGAAGGCACTGAAGCTATGGACTGGCCCGCCCGTTCCCCAGACCTGAATCCGATTAAGCACATCTGGGACATCATGTCTCACTCCATCCACCAACGCCACGTTGCACCACAGACTGTCCAGGAGTTGGTAGATGCTTTAGTCCAGGTCTGGGAGGACATCCCTCAGGAAACCATCCGCCACCTCATCAGGAGCATGCCCAGGAGTTGTAGGGAGGTCATACAGGCACGTGGAGGCCACACACAATACTGAGCCTCATTTTGACTTGTTTTAAGGACATTACATCAAAGTTGGATCAGCCTGTAGTGTGTTTTTCCACTTTAATTTTGTGTGTGACTCCAAATCCAGGCCTCCATTGGTTAATAAATTTCATTTCCATTGATGATTTTTGTGTGATTTTGTTGTCAGCACATTCAACTTTGTACAGAACAAAGTATTCAATGAGAATATTTCATTCATTCAGATCTAGGATGTGTTTTGAGTGTTCCCTTTATTTTTTTTGAGCAGTGTCTATTACAGTTATGTAATTCAGTATTGTAGAGAATGGATGTCAAGGTACTCGAGTTTAATGTGCCAGTATTTGAACACTAATCACTATTCAGCTTTTCACTGCATGTCATCATGGGAAGACAAAAATTCAGTGAAACACAAAAGTGAAGGTTTTGCTCATATGTGTAAGCATGTTACACGCCTACGAAAACAGTGATAGCGCTGCTTATCTCTAACCAAGCTATAGGTCATGACACCTAGGTCCAAAAACTTAGTTAAAATATATCTCTCTGCCAAACTAATTTACCTTAGTAAACTATAGTTAATGACAACTAACTTGGCTAGACAATGCAGCTAACATATTCTTATTCCTAAGATGCTGCTGAGGTAGAACAGAAACTGGGTATCAGCCAAAAACAGTATGTTGCATTGCTCTCTGATGTTTATGCTCTTTGTCGCTCGCTTGCTGTTAGAACAAGGTCTACATATAATTACACTTCCACTATTTATCATTACAATGCACGGTAATGAACAGTGCCTACCTTAAAAAGAACTCTTTGCCCCTTAGGTGGTCTGGTTCTGTCAATCCTCCAAGTGATTGGCAAGTCTTTAACAAATTGCTGTATTTCTTCAACAGTAGACAGAGACATTCTAATTGTGGTGGCAAAATCTAAGTGATCCTGTGTCTGCCGTATGGCTTTGTAATCACAGATGTGATATTCATGATGACTCGGAAGCCAGTCCTAATGGAAATAGTTGTTTGGGACACAGTTAAATCAAACAGTCCTTCAGTCTTTAGGTTATTTAGCATGATATAAAATAATCATATATACCAGGGATGCATTGATACCACTTTTCTGTAAATGATTATAAATGACATTTTATATATATTGGTTATTAGTAACCTCAATCAAGCTGCGTCGCAGTGGAGAAGTGAGTTTTGCGCGAAATGTCATATTTCTGTACAACTGTAAGTAAAGTACATTTCATAGTTTTGCTCTGAGCTCCTCATCTGTTTCTTTCAGCAACAGTCTATGTGACACATTGATAACAGGAATCTGAGGCTAATGCATGCCGTGTTTTATGTCTTGTTGGATTATTTTATTAGGCAGACTGAACTGTAGTTGAATATCCTCTAAAGCCAGACATGCACTGTACAATTATAGAAACCCTGTTCTTTGGTGACTCACACTGTACATTTAAACAGATATACAGACAAAGCCAAAACCCATTTACATACTCACACAACACGTGTGTGTCGGTTGTATTGGGTAACTTTTAAATATGAGAATATGCCAAGGTGAAATTTTTAAAGTGACCAATGACTTTCTGACTGCCACAGTTCAGCAACATTTCCATGTGCGTGCAGACCCTGCCAGCTCCAGTCGTTTGCCCACTAACACGGCCGTGTACACTTAGCTTGTCACATGGTGTTAAGTGTTATTGGATGTTGGTATCGGTGCATTTTTATGACTGTGAGTACAAGTGAATGAGCATATTATCGGGCCAATACCCAAAACCAGTATTGGTATCAATGCATCCCTAATATGTACTCTTAAATTTGGTCTTACTTTTAATGCTGGGTACTGTGAGATGTTAATGTCTGCAGTGACACAGTGAAAACGCTCCTTATTTGACAAGCGGGGTTTGAGTTTTCTTGTACAGGCTTTTGCAGGTTCCGCCATCCTGTGGAGATTTTAAATAGGGGATTTAATCCAAACATGGCACAGACAAAAAAAAAAAAAAAAAAAAAAAAAAAAAAAAAAGTCACTAGGATCTAAAAAGTAATACATTTAGTCAATATGGACTATTACATAATCCCTAGAAGCAAACTTCAGAGAACAAGCATGTCCAATCCACTACACTTGGGATAAAGGAAAATTGCAAACATCTGATTTTTCACTGAACCATGGCTCCAACACATTCACAAAAAGAAAGGCCACTCTAAATACATTTTCACTCTGGCGCCCCAGAATCCAAACTCTACTCACATTTTTAAAACATTTAAGACTAAATGCGAGCATTTTGCTGACATTTCAGGAGCTTGAACTTTTCTTACAAGAGAATGACATCAATAAACATTTCTATAGACAATGTACATGGCAGTGAGACTCAACTCCATCACCAGTGTATATCGTGTTGAATACATACGCAGTCGATATAATATTTTTGACTCATTTTCTGTTACGAGGAAGAGGATTGTTTTATCCCGCTTATTTTAATGCAGCTCGGGCTGCAAAATCACAGCGCTGCAAGCAGCCTGTTAACTACCGTCACTAAGCAAAACGGAGGCGGTGCGTGCTTATTTCACCACATAAAACACGGCAGTCTTTCCAAATAATACACCAACAAAAAATTTGACTCACTATTCCTGTAGCTAGCTAGTTAGCTTCAATTGTTTTCACGAGTTGCCTTCGCGAGCTAGCTATGGCTAAACTACCTTCGACACCGACTCGAATGGCTCCCTAAACCTGTGCGCACTATGTCGGTCATTAAATAACGGCTTTTACACCCAAGCAGTGCATTTTATGTCTAGCAGAAGGCCATATTTACTTAGCCATAAGCTACAAGACGCACTTGGGATTTGGCGTCCTATTTCACGACTGACGCTGCGCACTATGTAGGGGGTACGGAGCGATTTGAGATTCAGCCACAGTCTTGCTAGCAAGCTAACGTGATTAAATGTAGCCTCTTGCTACTCAGGTTAGTTTAGCTCACGTTTTCTCTAGTTATTACCTCACCGTACATCTAGGTCCTAACACGTCCAGTTATGTTAGTGAATCCTTTTTGTAAGATAGGTCAACTTTGCTATTAGTTTGCAATTTTCCACAATGCAACGTTAGCATTAGCAGCTTAGCAGGCTCCCGATAATGACACTACTACTAGTTAGTTAGCGTTAGCTTGGAAAGGATACGGTGTTGGCGGGGGGTCATGACACCAGGATTAGTAACCAGCTGCTGTGTCAATCCATACCAGCTGGCTACCTCCCCGAAGCTTCTCTGACACATTGCTGTTAACGTTACCTCGACGCCAAAACTAACTTCGTACAAAAGACGAAGCTAAAGTTTTTTTTAGTTTTCCACCTCACATGGTGCAGCGGTTGGAGCCTCGGTGCAGCCTCATTGTACCCGCTGCATCATCTGAGGTGGAAGGGGAATTCGACCAGCGAGTAAAAAGTTGAGTTCAGTCTCCGGTACGAAAGTCGGACTGGTTCAGTCAACGTTAGTCTACAGTATTTCTCCACTCGAGCACTTAAGGCCCATATTGTGGCTCGGATCCCAGCTTTCTGGGTACCTGATGATACCATTAGCCGCTGGTTTGCTCTTTATACGTCGAATCGAGCGTGTTTAGAACGAAAGAAAACAAACCTGAGCAGCAGAACTGAACCGCTACTCTAGAAACTGCTGAACTGAAACGCAGCCTCGACCAGGACGGTCGCTTAACTAAACTCAGCCAACTCAGGGGTGGGTTCACGAATATTATTATGCTAGCTAGTTAGCCTAGCCGCACAACTGTCGTGTTATAATGGTGTGCCGTGGACTTGGCGTTGTTTCCACTGAAAGATCGCCTTGTTTAGATGAAGGAAAACTACCTTATTTATTGTGTTGTTTTCGTCTTCCGATCAGCGTCCAGTGTTACTCTCGTCTCAATAACAGACAATACGGGCTACTGTCACTTTGAATTGTGGGCAAAACCTTGTCTAAATAAAAGTCTCTGGCACTCTTCATATCGTAATATCAGTCATTCAGTCATTCATAATCAGAATTTGAAACTACGTCCTGGGGCATTTATACTTAATGCTTAATACAAATATAACGCCATCTACCCTTCAGACAAGTTAAGCACGCTATTCAGAATGCAGCAACAGGTCGTTTCTTGTTATAAGCCATATCGACCCTGTATGGGTAGGTTAATATTATTTATTTGGCCAGTGATGTCAAAGATAGCACGGAGTACGTTGTTTTTAAAAAAAGAAAGCAGAAATAATGCGCATATCACTGAAACACACTTTTATTTTATTTATTTATAAAGACAGATGTTGTTTAACGATTTTGTCATCTCTGTAAATCGTTCATTATTATTGCATCATTATTCCTGGAGTATTCATTCAGTTTCATTCTTGCATACAAAATAAAATGATTGGACTAAGTGGTGGCTCTCAAGTAGGATTTCTATTTTTATGTCTCCCAAAATATTCAGAAACAAACCTGATGTAGCACTAACAAAGTAGTATCACAAAAGAAAACTTTCGTGTACACAAGCTAAATATAGCTAAATGTCATACGTTATGCCCTAAGTTAAATTTGAAGTGTTTTTAATAGTAACTAAAAATGGCATATACTATATACTAATAGTATTTATTTTTATCAAGCTTGCTTTCATTAGATGTATATCGTTTATGCTCACTTACCTTTAATGTGAGTACTTGAGCTTGTTGGCGAATATAGATATAGGGAAGGGGTTTATGTTTTATAATGTTACGTACTTAATGTGAATTATAAATGTTTTCTCAAAATAGCTGTTAAAGCTGTGTTCCACCACGACTTTTATTTTGAAATAAGAACATTTGCAGAATGGCGTGTCACTTTTTGGCGGGAAAACCACTCTATAGTCTATGGACAAACAGTTGAACATCTTATTTCTAGCTTTGTGCAGTTTTAAGTTCGGCTCAGAAAATGACTAAATATACACGTATAGCGTTTATTTAGGGTGTTATTATCAAATACTCTCTGTGTTACTCAAAACGACCAGAGCCGGTTTAAGGGAAGCCTGGCGTCGGAGAACTTGTAGAACATAAACCGGCTCTGCCTCGCATTTCCGCCAAAACGCCAGAGGGCGACGCGAACGAGTCATCAGTGTATAGCGATGAATGGAGCTAAACGGCTAAAAACGAAAAGTTTAAATAGTTTGTCACCATTTGTCCAAAATATTTCTTTCTTTTTCGAAAGTAGAAGGATTTCACTGAAAAAAGCGATGGAAAACCTACCTGTATGTTTCCTTTTATTTTATTTTATTTTTATTTATTTACAGGATATCGTTTTGGGGCACATCATTCGTCCTATGGAGTTCAGGAACGCGCAAAAATATAAAAGCGATCGTAAAATGTTTTATATTGATCTGTGTTTAGGAAGGGAATGCATGGAATTAAATGAACTCAGTATTTACGAGCTTTTATTTTGCTCAAATTCTCCATATGAACTCCTTTTGGACTTGCTCGGGGGGCGCCCTCTAGCGTCTGACACATTGTATTATACATACAATTAAGCACCATACCATTACGTGTTACAACACCTTAGACTTTTTAAAATCAAAATAAAAAAGTGAAAGAAAACAAGAGGATACGAGGATATTTTCATTCAACTGATCGCATACAGCTCAAGAAGTATAAGATGACCTTGTGTCCTGGCTTTTTAAAATGTACAATTTCAGATTCATTAATTAAGAGTAACAGCACCCTCTGCTGGACACAAACTGTGATGAGCATTCCCTTGGGCTAAAGGCCACACTGCCTCATACTGACACAGAAAATAAAAATAAGTGTAGGCTTCTCGTTGTTTTAATAAACGCATTCATGAATGAATGAATAAGATGCACTTGGTGGTATTACATAGAAGGCAACTGAAACATCATCCGGCAACATTCTGCAATGGTACAGTCTTAAAAAGATGGTTCTTTAGTAAAGACAGTGGTCCTATATAGAACCATGAACACTCCTTCAGATTGATGGAGAATGTGCTGTATATGGTTCTATATAAAACCATTGTCTTTACTAAAGAACCCTTGTAGTAATTTTGTACAAACCAAATCTTATCAATATTATTTCTAATATATATATATATACTTATAAAACATTTATTTTATATATATATATATATATATATATATATATATATATATATATATATATATATATATATATATATATATACATATATATATAATAAAATTTTTCAGCCAAAGAATTTGAGATGTACAGAGACAATGACACAATGACAAAGAGAAAAAAATCACAAATATCCATAAAGTAAACCATCATTTCATCTAATGCAGCAAAGCCAGCAAAATAATACCATTTTAACTCATTTAAGTCATTCAAATGACTGATGTTAAATTGTGGGGATAAAACAAAACACATTACACACACTAAATCAATGCCCTAAACCACAACCACAACCACATCAACAAAAAACAGTAGTAAACCTACACGTGTCTTCTGAGTTTTATATGTAATGTTGATAAAATAGTAGTGAAAAAGGAGTTTTCTCTGGGGACTATTTTGCCTTGGAACAACCTTCAGGTATCTCTCCACCATTAACAGATTAAAGCAATTAAAGCGATTATAAGCATTAAAGCAGGGGTGTCAAACTGGGGTCCTTCTGGGCCACATACCTAATTCAAATCATCAGCTAATTAGCAAAGCCTTCATAAACTGAACTCTTAAAAAAGGGGAAATGCTCATCCTGCAGAGCTGCAGCCCAGAATCAACCCAATTTGACACACCTGCATTAAACTGAAGCATTAGGACCAACCGACAAAAGTCTAATACGTCTGTCACAGATTATCAAAGAGATTGGGAATTAAATTAGGTGGATTAGCAACTGGGGTAAATATACTGAATGTCTATAAGAGAGCTAAGTGTGATATAGAACTATAGGACATGTAGTTAAACAGTTAAACCTATCTAGAAACAGCCCTGACCATGTGTTAGTGCTCAAGTTCCAGACATTAATGTTGGAATGCTTTATTTCTGTAAGTAGTGTATTGATTTATTTCTGTGCTTCTGACACATCTCTGACTTGATAACATGAAAAGTAGTGCTAACACCAAGCTAAACAACATTAACATTAGATTAGTAACACTGAGTTTAGCTACTATTAGCTACTTTTGCTACATTAAATGTTTAGCTTGAATAATTCAGCTATTTTATCTGTAAGTTACAGTTAATTTGTTCATGATATATAGTGTTCATTTGAAACTTGTGTACCTTTGTTAACAGTTTGCCCTCCTGCATCCACTCTGGTCATCTGCAGCCAATCACCATACGTAAGAACAGTAAAAGTTCCGGTGGTGGCCAAGGAAACTCTATTACCTGAGATCAGCAATGCTAGCCATGAAAGGATGCGTTTTAGCCAGATGAAAGAATTGATATTGCAGTGTGTGCATACAGCCGGTTAGTAGGCGGGGTCGGCAAACAACTAAAGCTCAACGTTCTTTTCTCCATTTCATACAGTGGATGAAATGTTCTTAGCTTCTATTTCAGTGATTTCACAAAGCCTTGAATGCAAGGCTGTTTCTTACGGTTAAGTGGTGTGTGGAGTTACTTAGGGCCCCTGAGCCACCAGGGGGCCTCATGAGTATGTAGTGTGCAGAGTAAGTTGATATACAGGCTCTATTAGGCCAAGTTCAAATGAAAATGTTAATGGTTAACTAGTTAGAAATTAGGATAAGAGGTGTTAGGGCCAGGACAATAAAGAAGATCGAGCACCCACTAAGACCAATCGATGGTCGCCTTCCATCAACTGACTGTCACCTCTTGTGAGAATTTGCTCTCAAATACACCACAAAGGGTACAGCTGGTGACAGGGCCGGCGCTTCCATTAGGCGATATAGGCAAATGCTAGGGGCGCTGTCTGCCCAGGGGGGCTCTCGCATGCATGTTTTTTTTTTTAAACAAATGAACAATTAATAAATATGAAAACATGCAAAGTCCACATAATCATAACTTCATTGTTTAATAATATTAGTCAAATTAATAATTATTATAATAACAACACAATCACCCGCGACCCCCGCCTCCCGCCCCCGGGCGCTCTGCTCACCTCGTTACTGTTTCTCTGTGAGGAAAAAGACAACGCCACAGAGTGAGTGACATCTCCCCGTAAAGATGTCTAAAAGGCAGAAGTCCTCTGGTGCCCAGGGCAGAATAAGGAGAAAGGAGGAGGAAGAAAGGCGGCAGAAAAACAGAGGTAATATAATATGGTGAATTAAACATGTGTATGTTGTACAGTAAAAGTTCCCTTCAGAAAATAGTTACTAGCTAGCAAGTGATGGCGCCAGTTACCCCCTTCCCTAAACTCATTAAAGAAATTTGAAAAGACCCCCCTCCCCATTTTCACTAAATAAGCAGGACTTAATCCTCGTTGATTAGAGACTCTACAATAAGCAGAAAGTTGTTCTCTGCACTACTTTATGTAAAATAGTTTTAAAATATTTTTTGTGCAACACCTTTATATTTATTTATTGTTGTACGGTTATATTTATAATTCATTTACTTTTTATTTGTTTCTTTAATACTGATTTTACAGTTTTACTGTTGTTATAGTTTTACTGTTATTATATTTTAACTTATGTTATATCATAAGTTAAAATATTGTCACACTAAAAAAAACATAATAATACTTCTACAAAGTTTTAATATCAATGTAACAATTTGTCATTTCAACAAAAAAACTGGATCAACATGTAAAAGCTTTCTTAGTGTTTGTTTTGTGATTTGTGTTCATGTTTAGATAATTAGATAATTAAATTAGATAGTTAAATTCCTTTCACATTCCCAACAAGGGGGCACTATTAGGACTCATGTAGCCTTTTTGAGTGTCATTGGGAGAGGAAACCCATGCCAGCAGGAGCTCATGAGTGCATGCCACTGGATTGAATCTCAAATCGTTGCTGACTTTACATGTAACTTTACAGCCCAAACTAAACAACTTGTGGGCATTTTGTACTTTGTGAGGCTCTTTGTTTATAGATTTTTAGAGTTGTTTGAATGATCTAATGAACTAACACTATGTACCATATCACCGCTGCCTGCATTGCAGTTTGCATGGCTTTGCTTCAGGTAGATGGGTTAGGCATGTACAACTTGCATGTACAACTTATGGGAACATGTGTAGCAAGATACAGAAATGAAATAAATTTTTGGTTATTAATAGTTAATTAATTAATTCATTCATTCATTATTACTGGATCCATATGCAATCTTTAATGGCCAAATATCATTTATTATTATTAATTAATCGATTAACTTATAATAATAAATTATCTGTGGCCACTAATGAGTGCTTATGGATCCAGTAATACCATGTATTTGAAAAACTGGAACTTTTCAAGTGATTATATTTTCAAATCAGCTTGCTGTATCCCATCTGAAACAGCAGAGGGAGACACACACTTAGAATTATAGTCTTAAACCATTGCTTCTCCCTTTCAAGGATGTGAAATTCATGCCATAAACATTTCATGTCTCCTTAGCATAGCTTCCCAGACAGCTTATAAAGGGATAGATAATGATTTGATAACTTGAATCAGGGTTGGTGGAGCAGAGTACATTTACAGCATTTGGCTGATGCTCTTATCCAGAGTGACTTACAATTAGGTCATTTTACACAGGTAGGCCAAGGTGGTGTTAGGAGTCTTGCCCAAGGACTCTTATTGGTATAGTGTAGGGTGTTTGCCCAGGTGGGGATTGAACCCCAGACTACAGCGTAGAAGGCAGAAGTGTTAACTACTACACTATCCCAACTACCTATGAATGAATATGAATATCCTTCTGGGTTTTCAGTTTTCAAAGGGTCATCGTTGGTGAATATAACAAACGATCCTCGTCTAACTGAAGGAAGACAGTTGTGCCGATGGGCTTAGACTGTTCTTGCTCGTTGCATTTTACAGACGAAACGCAGGAAACTTGAAAGCTTCAGCAGCAATCAAAAATGAACCATCTTTGCCTAATCCAGTGATTTCAAAATCATCTAGATTAAACTACTATCATGTTTAATCGTCAGCGAGTTATTTCCAGAAAACATCATGATCTTGTTTTTTAAATCAGGTAAAGGCGGAACACTGGATGTAAAAGGGAGATTTGTTCTAATGCTAGTTTGCTTGGATTGAGGAATGGATTAATTTTTAAACACCTGTTTGTGTCACGATTGGCCCCTCCCAGTCCTGTACATGTTTGTGTTTTGGTATAGTCCATGTGCTTCTTTGTTTTGGTATCCGTAGTCCTGCCCCTTGTTTTGTGACTCCACCCCTGATTGTCTCCACCTGTTTTAAGCCCTGTGTTTGCCCCTTGTGTTTGCTGGTCTTTGTTTGAATCTTTGTTTGCTTTGTTGGTTGTTATATGCCGTGTTGGATCTTCTGTTTAGTCTGTTTTATGTCATGTCTGCCCCCGATCTATCCGTATTGGCTCAATGACCCTGGTTCGACCCTGATTTTGGATTTGCCTTTAATAAATCTCGCTTATCTCCGCATATGCATCCACCTCCTCGCGCCCCCGTTACACTTTGAACACACGTTTTGTTGAAAATAAGATCCTCTACAGGGAACAAACAAATATAGTGATTTTCTGCACATTTTACAATTGTGCACAATTTAACATTTTTGCTGAGTTTAACATATTGAGTAAAAACAGAAAATATAAAATATATAAATGTGCCATAACTTTTGCACAAGCCACAGTAAAATGTGCAGTTGTCTTCTCTGTAGAGGATATGATAGCTTATTTTCATGCAGAAAATCAACAAAACTTGTCATAAACTTTAGCATACCACTATAACAAGCTTTCCAAAGGATTGCTTCTATTTTATATAGTACATAATCAGCACATGATTCAGATGGCATTCAGTGCACCCTGTCTGTTTACTAAAGTCTCTTCCTAATTTGTGGGTTTTTTTTCTCAGCATGATGTTTGATTGATTGATTTCTTGACCTTTTTTATTGATAATCATTAAGGAGGGGGAAAAAAAGAACTAATTTACTGCTTCACCGATTTACTTAATTGAGGAAAATGACATTGTCCAAATTTGAAAGGAGGAACTAATTATTGACTTCATTATTGCTTAATTGTCTGATTCCATTTTGTTTCCACTACACTCCGTTAATAAAGGTAATTGGCCTGTGGTTTCTCTGTGTGGTCAGTAAACAAGGCAAGGTCACAGGCCTCTCTGATGCTTTCGAAATCAAAAACTCCATTAACACAAACAGCCGCGTATTTGTTTTGGCTTCCGCTGGCATTTTCATAATGTCCGACATAAAAAAGGTGACGACTCTTGATATTCTGACGCCCTCCAATCTCCCTGTGCCCAGACATACGAGATCTATTGTGAGCGCGGGAGCGGCTGGTTCTCATTGTCTGGCAAGCACATTAACTCGGGGCCGCAAAAACAATCCGGCGGCTGGATTGAAGCTAATCTTTTTAATGATGACCTGATACTGAGGAGAAGACAAGGAGACATTGAACTTTTAATATCCCCTCGCTCTGACGAAAGTGTTTAATATTCATACACAATTTGCTTGTGTAGGCGCCACAACAATAGGCTGATCTCTAGGGGAGTTGTAATGTGCGAGAGTAGAGGAGAGAGCTCATCTGTTGGGCTTGGTGCTTGGCATGTTAGGTCAAACCTGGCTGATTGGGATTCTGTGCTGGAACAAGATAGCAGTTGCTTTTGCTCAGAAATGCTACAAGGTTGTGACGCAGTGTTATTTGCCACAGGTCAGGAGAAGATGCTAGTGCAGTCTGTGGCTTTGTTGGGAGCCTGCCAATTGGCAGCATTTGTGGAGGATACCTACTATAGCTGCATCAGTCTTCTGCACCTTCCTACAGGGACAACATAAGAGTATTGTTATGTTCTGAAAAAGTGAAAAGGATGCGGCATTCCCAGATTAAGTAAATAACAATGTGCAATCCTTTGCCCAGCCCTTCCCATAAGCGTTAATCTCTGGCCTACGATAGTTAATCTATGGATGAAGAATGTCCCGTTCTCATTCTCTCTGTCACTCTCATTCTGTCTGAAGCCCCACTCGTCCTGATCTGCAATTTGGTATAGCTGACAGTTAAAAATTGCGATTGGCAGCCCCTGGTGAAATTTGCCGTGACAGCAGAAGCCATAAAGGAGGCAGAACGAATGACTCCACGTCCAGATAATAAGTAATAACAATGTTAGTTTGAATAAGAAAAGGCAAAGCTGGATTCAAATGCAATATTCATTGTTGGAATATGCGTGACTAGGGAGTGAGAGGAAAGGAGAGAGAGAGAGAGAGAGAGAGAGAGAGTGTGCACTACCAAGTCCCTCATAGAGCAATAGGCTTGTCTTATCCCTTAGGCTACGGCCCGGCTAACACCTCAATGCAGCAATTATTTGCTGTAATGACTGCAGTTCAAATAAGCCTGGAGATTTTATTAAACCAAATGAGGGAATCTTCAGTGTATTACCACCTAGTGATTGACAGTGACAAGTGTTGGGCCGGCTCCGATGTGAGTGTGATGAAGAAGCTTCCGGCAAAGCTCTCAATAATGTTCCCCCTGATAAAGTTGCCCGTTGAACCCCAGCCAAGAGTGAGAGAGAGAGAGAGAGAGAGAGAGAGAGACTGTAGGACTGTATGCATATTAATTCTTACTGCTGATCCCTGGTTAGGGGAACTGTTGGTCAGGGTGATCTTGCTGGGCTTGAAGCCCCTTCTACCCAGCGAGTGGCATTTTACAGCACTAATGAAAAAAGGGAATTCCATTGATCATGTGCATAGATTTCACTATATGATAATAATAATAATAATAATAATAAAAATAATCATGAAAGAGAAATATTCATATTAAAAGTAAAATGTCATTTTCAGAACAGGCTAAGCTTACCTAAGCTGCAACCTTTCCTGGCGAATGCACACCAGAAATGGGGAGAGAGACCGAGAGAGACAGAATAAGCTGAGACAGTGCACCATCCTCTCCATGAGGATACGATTTTAAAAACAAGACTATTTCTGACTATTTATAGAGACCACAGTAAACATATTTTTTAGTAAGCAGAGTGTGGTTTTGTATGTTTCTGTTGTTGCACTACCAAACAAGGACACACAATGGCTGTGAGTGTAATTAATACCAAGCACTGCCTTATGAAGAATCAAAAGCGATTTCACAGCTAATGGCGCCCTCTTGGGGACGTTATTTTGCCTGCTTAATGTGAATGATTGAGTGAGTTACAATCCAGTTCCATGAAGTGCTGACTGGCGCTATGTTATTGGACAGAGTGCTGTTTTTAATATCTATTTCTCCATATGTCCACCATATATATACATCTATACCAGAAATGGTCATAATTAATGTTTTACCTGGTAATTTTTCAACCTATGTTTGTTCCTTTGAATTAAACAAGCTATTTTTGCTTGTTTGCTTGTAAAACTCTGCCTTTAGAACTGATATATGTAAATGACCTGTGTTCTAATTGGCTGCCCTGTATTGTTCCTTATAGGTGGAATTGGTGGATATATGTAAATGTGCTCATTTTGTATGACATCTCAAAAACAATGAATTCAAACCGAGCTGTTTTTGTAGCTTAGTCTCTGTGTATAGACTGTATGGACTGGGTGCATTTTGTGTTTACATACTACACAAAACACTTCATTTAAATGTATTTTTTTCCTTAATAAGGGCCATTCAGTGTTAAGTTCCTTGATTCTGAATGAATTGATCCAGGAAACTGAACAACTGTATAATTTACACTATTTAAGCATTGTCAGCGTTGTCCTTCGGGCTAAGACATGGTCTGTGGCTGTCGGCTTTGAGATGTTCAGAAAACAAACTGAATGAAGGCTCCAGTATAGAACATTAATGCCTATATTGAATCTATTCAGTATATCAATAGAATACCTACTGAGAAAAAAACAACTGGAATCTCCTGAATCAGTAATAACCATTCTGAAATGCTTTTGTAAAATTAAAAACAATGGTGAGCAATTCTCTTACATGTTTATCTGAGTTAATAAGAGCTGTAAAAATGGAATGTCTACAAGTGGTTGAGTGTCTTAAAGCTGAAGAGCATTTTGATAGAACAAATCAACAAATAAGGCACCTTCACCAAACTTTGAGAGCATTTTGATGTATGAGCTCCTCCCTATGCATGAGTTTCTGTCTTGCTTCTGACTGACCTGAAGCCAAAAAATCACAAGAGACAATGTCCATTCTTGACCTCAAATCAGTGTCCTAGGCCTTTATCCTGTCCAACAAGTGCAACCCTGATCTGAGGTGGCCTAGAAACACAACATTTTTAGTTTTGCTGTCAGGCAGAGAGGGAGGCAGCCCTGGGCCTCTGAAGGCCAGTGGGTGCATTATTGCCTTCTTTGAGTGCTGTGTGTCTGCATATGCATGGCACACGACACCCTTTATTAGTGCTGTGCTCTAAGTACAGGCCATGTTATTGGATTTGAATACCAGCTCACAGGTGCCTTCCTGGCTCTGGATATATATTAAGATGAAGCAATCTCATTTAATAACACCCAAACTAATAAAAGGAAGAGCGGATTGGAAATTAAATTTATGAATATTGCGCAGCAGCAAGGGTTATCCCCAAAAAAGCCAGGCTTCAGCTGTCAGTCCTGGAAGTAGATGCTTTCTAATGTGGGAGGGAGAGAGAGAGAGAGAAAGAGAGAGAGAGAGAGAGAGAGAGAGGTTCTTCTAAGGAAGATCACTAAAAACTAAGACATTCTAATAAACATTCCAATAAACAGAAATGGACCAGAAGTGCACAAATACACCATATGTAATCTAGGTGAACCATGTCACCATTTCATTGCCAAGCTGTATTGCATAGCCCGTGTCACAAAAAACATTTGCATATACATAGCCTACCTCCAAAACTATAGGCCATAACAACATAGTCAAGAACCTTGAGAGGTATGCTTTTACATTTTATTCCAGTATCGCTCTAAGTTGGAGATGCTACCTCAGCTTAACTTTGCTGAATACATCAGTGAGGGCATTCATCCAGCTCCAGGTAAACAGAGCAACTATGGGGTACCCAATTAATTGGCCAGTGCTAATTCAAATGAGATAAAGTAATAAATGTGTAATGAAAAATCTAAATTCCCTTTTTGATAAAAAAAAAAAGAGTTTGATTTGGCATGTGAACAGTTTAAAAACATACCACTCACTCCCCAGTTCATGCTGTCCTTGTAATATGTAAACTAAGTTTTAAATTCAGCGGTTTTTGTGATGTCACAACAAACAACACATTTACATAAACCTGCCTATTTAGCCTACAGAAGTTTAGCCACACTCATTCACATCATTCACTCACCAGTCCATACATCCCATATATGGAAACAAATCTGCAAAATCGGCCCATTTTGAATTGTTTTTGTGATGTCACAACACATGAATGTACTGTATGTACATATATCTTCCCCTTCAACCTACTTTTGCTCCACCTACTCAGGTTGAAGTTATAAGGAGTGTTTCAGCACAAAACACTACAGGATAGACGATTCTAATGCTGCGTTCACATTGTTTAAAGGAGACGCAATGGAAAATTGTGTCATTCTGCGGACCACAGCAATGATTTTTTAACACAAACATGTGAACGCAGCTTAAGGTATAGAAAGGTTGGAAATGGTCATGTAACAATAAATTATGACTACACATAAAATGACACAAAGCTTATAAGGCCTCTAATAAAAAGACCAAAATTATAAGGAAGTGTAGCATATAGGCACTTTAACATTATGTGGTCATTAGTATAAACCCGAGATTATTTGGAGAGTTGGAGTGCAAATATTGAGCCCAATTTTGTAGCTACCTAAAGTGCCAATGGTGCAGAAGCCATGTGTCGCTCAGTGCTCGAGCAGCCCAGCCATCAGGCATCGATCTACACGTATATCTTACGCTGCATTTCCCAAGCCTCAATCAACAGATGCAGCCACACAATTGATTAGCACGGCAGTCAATGAGCAAGTCTCTTCGGAAACATATTTATTTATGTGTGTATGTAGATAAGTTAGAAGTCCATTACTGTGATTACCTTTGAGGGTTGGCAGAACAACAGATGTTCAAGGACAACTCATTCAATATTACTTAGTACAGAGTGGCTGCCGTCATCATGGCTGCTGCCAGAGAGAGAGAGAGCAGAATAAGGGACGATAGAGTAGCAAATCAGCTCAACCCATTTTCACAACAACAGCATTATTTAATTTTGAATAGTCATTTCAACAAGCAGGTATGAAGGGTTCACTATTCAGCAACTGATTTTTTTGGTAGGCACTGTGTTGTGAATGCCTTATTAAGCATGCCGTGGTACCCTACATCACTAGTCAGGCTGTAAAACACTATAGGGGGGGATTTAGAATAACAGGCATTATGTTAACACACATCACCATCCAGTTAGTAAAACTGCAGGCAGTAATATGTCACTAAATTAGCTTAGCAGGTTTCATTCTGGAGATGTTGCTGGCAGTATCCCTTTTTTATTGAAGAACTGCACTGTAATTTGTATTTTATTGTACCGTTTAATTATCTAAATATTAAGATAGATCCTACATTTTTAGTTTTATTCATTTCAAACATCTCTCACTGCCTAAAGCTGGTAAACATAATGGTTTTACCTTTTTTTTAAAGATAGTCCACATGTCTTGCTATATTTTTATTGTTCATTACAGTGGTCAGGGTGCATACGCTACACCCAACACTCCTCAGCCCTGTTCAGAACTTGTTTGTTTGACATAAAGAACTTCAAAAAGGATGGGTGGGGGTGATCATTTTACAAGGGGGATTTTTTGATGCCTTTTTTGGACAGGATAAACGACTGGATCATTAAATGACTGGAATGAGTGGGTGGCCCTGAGTTTATGTACTACAACTTAAAAGTTACAAAGATTTTCCAATTTTTTTTGGAGCTGGATGACAATTCAACAGCTGTTTCTTTGATGAACATGACTGGATGCTTTTAGAAACACCAACATTATAGGTGGCTTTATTAACCATTGCATTGTACTTTGCATTCCACACTCCTTTAAACATTGCCTTGATTGTTTAGTGAATATTGCTTCAATATGTTTTTTTGCACCAGTGGCTGTTCTAATGTAACAATCATACTTGTGTGGTGAATTATGCAGATTTTATGAAAATGAGGATGTCAATTAGCACTTCAGCATCACAAAATCTGTTAAGTTAGCTTCATCTCACTCCACTTAAAGGCATTTCTTACTTACTATTACTTATATAATATCTGTCTTAAAGATGTACATATATGTATTATGTAAGTTATTTTTTAGAGATGGTTGGTTGGTCTGATCCTACTCTTAAAAAAGATGGTTCCTTAGTTTGTAATTAGAACCATGATTCTTCAAAATGATGTTGAATGTGCTGTATATGGTTCTATTTGAAAATGGTTCTATATAGCGCCAAAAAGGGTCCTTCTGCTGTTACAATGGCAAGTTTCTAACAATAGCAATTCTAAAACATTCTGAAGGACCATTTCACCATACAAAGAGCCAAGTATGAAATGGCCCTATATAGAACTCACAGTTCTTAATAGAACCAATGCCTTCACTAATAAAACTTATAACTATAGCGAAGAGACAGGATTTCTGATCCAGTTTAATTTACTAAAACATCATTTAAAATATCCACATGGATTATTAGATGTCATCATGAGTTTGTTTTGTAATATTGAGGTTGGAGGAGTCTCAGTGAGGAAAGGAATTCAGGATTAGTAATAGAAACATGCAGAAATGTGAGGTGGAGCTTATGACATCAGTGAACCTCAAGGATCCAGAATGATCTGTAAATATGAGGTGAATACACATCTAATATGAACAGTTCTGAACTTTGTCCTGTAATATGTGACTTCACAGTGTGCCACATTCTCTGAAAAATAATATTCAGCTAAATTGATCCTCTCTAATACAAGCCATGGCACTGAAACACAACAGTGAAACGCACAAATCAGGACACGAAGCGAAAATGAAAAGTCGAAGTAGAACAATTTGCATTGGGATTGGATGAAATGCTAATTTGTTCCCACACTAAGCCTTCACCAATCACTCCCATCCGTTTGGACTGATTGTGCTGCGCATGGATGCACCCATTCATTAAACCAAAATTATAAACATAAAGCATATCTCCGTATTAATATTTCTCCTTTTTGTGAAAGCTCAATCAACCATAATGTCCTAATTTTTCCCTCTCAGAACCTCATTTCGCATTATCGCACTAGCCAAGAGATGGGTGTCCCAAAAGGGATTTATTTCATTTATCAGGATTATTGAATTAAATTAAAGAAGACACTTAGCGCAGGCGGGGCGTGGGCAACTCATCTACTTAGAGCTACTCTTAAGAATCATTTGGGCAAACGCATTAGAGACTGCAAAACTCTGATCTGTTACAACCCAACTGCTCTGTTCATTCATGAGTTCAAGGGGAATTCCACCGATTTATCAAAAATTCTGCGTAATTCAGTGCTTGAGATGTAAACAGTCATTCAGAGTGGTTTGATATGAGACACTTTAAAGTGGTGGTGATGGGAACCAGGGGTTGCCACCTCTACAACACAAATATAGCCATTTTATTTATTATCCAAAAACCACCAGTGAACCTACATGTGCCTTCTGATTTTTTATGTGTAAGGCTGATGATGGTAAAATCGTGATAAATCTGACTCTTTTGTCTTACCATGCAATGCATGTGCCCCTCTGCCATGAACGGATGAAAATAAATAGATTTAAATACATTTGAAGTCACACATTTATGACAAAACTATTAGAAAACGATGTCGCCAACATCAGGCTGAGTATTCATAACCATTTCATGTAATAACTTTACATAAGGGAGCTTTTAGAGGTGGATGTCTGGTTCGTATCACACCACTGTGAGCAATTCTGATTCTGCAGGCTTCTCTAGAATAGAGCATTTCACTCCAAACCGCTGTGAATGACTTTCTTTACATCTCAAGCATTTAATTATATAGAATTTTTTAAATATCAGTGGAGTTCATCTTTAATGCCTGTGGACATCATCGCTTTACTCCTGGGTTAAGTAGACAAACAGCTCTGGCAGCCTGTGTCTGTATGGCACTGAAGTACAGGAACACCTCTCTTAATAAACCTAATGCTTCTTGCTGAGTAACTGAGGGAGACTCCCACACAATGAAAGATAAATTCCACCAATCTTTCCAAATTTCTGCATAATTCAGTGGTTGAGATGTAGTAGTTTATCAGATGATGTGAATCTCTTTAAAGAGGTGATGGCAGGAACCAGGGGTTGCAATGTTGACAATGCAAATGTAGCTATTTTATTTACTATCCAGAAGGGCCAGTGAACTTACACATCTCCTCTGTAGTCTTCGCAGGTGCTGACAGTGATAAAATGGGGGTAAATCTTAAATGAGTGTTCTTGGAGCACTATTTTGCTTTATAACGCCCCGTTTATAGCTCCCTACCCAGGAATGGATTTTAAATGCCCATTTTAGGCAAAAGCTTATACCAAAACAATCATGAAACAACATCTTAGGCATCAGGCACCATATCTGTAACCATTGTGTACACTATGTTTCTGTGAGAGCGCTTAAACACTCCTGATGCTTGGTTCCTATCACCACTATTGTGAATAATTCTGGCTCCAGAATTGTGGATTTCACATCAAAGCACTCTGGATGGCCTTTTTTTTTACATCTTAACAATTTAATTATGTGGAAATGTGAAAAATGTGTGGAAGTCACCATCAAAAGAGGCCCTCACTCTCACTAGTATTAAATAGATTAGTAATGAGATATTTGTAATAATATTTTTAACAGCTATTAATATGTCTTTTCTTAGACAGGCATGCAAATTGATGGCTTTGATAAAACAACACATCACATATATCATGTTTTACTAAGTAGCATATTTGTATAAAGTAGCATAAAAAATCCATCAAATTGCCAAATGGACTGAATGTACAGTTTTTCTGCTTAAAAATAACAGAAAGTCTGCATTGATTGTTTTGCTTTTGGACAGCAGGTGGCAGGCTTTCTCCACTGTTGGCTCACTGCTGTCCTCTTGGGCTGAACTTGTGAAGCCCTGTTCTGTGATGTGAGTTTCCCAAGCCTCTGCTCCTGCCTGTGAAACGCATTCCCCCATTAAAGTGATTTTAAAAGGCAGCACCAGGGCTATAACCATCATCTCCCCAAAGCCTGTGCCACACAGAACGGCATGTGGTGGCTGCCACAAACAAAGGCATGGCACTCTCCTCCCTGATCGCCACGGTTCCAGCTCCGCGTCTGCCAGAGGCAATTACAGCCCAGGCCCAGTGTGAGGTCTTAGTGAGCCAATCACTGCTAACAAGATCAAGGGCTAACACTACTACCCTCCAACACCTCTCTCTCTCATTCTCTCACTCTTTGGCTTCCTTTCTTCCCTCACGTGTCCCTCTTTCTTTGGGAACACTCTGGAGTTCTAACGCTTACGAAGGGGCTCTGTCAAAAATTTACCACCTGCCACCAAACATGGCCCAAATAGATGAGTTATTTACTCTAACAGTGTCCTAACAGTAAAGCTGGGGCCACATTGTCTATGTTTCTTGAATTTCCACTTGTGAATTTTTGTCTTTTTTTTGTAATGAAACCAGTGAAACCAATTCAACAGGTTTTTGTTACTGTGCCTTTAAAACTATAAGTATAAATATAATATAATAAATATAAGACTGTAAAACGCCTCTGTTTTGATTGGCTGCACTCAGAGCAGTCTGGGCTGAAACACTCCTTATAGCTTCATTATGAGTGGGTGGAGCTAAAGTACTATAAGCTGAAAAGGCGGATAAATATAAATGAGTTTTGACAGCACGAAAACAATGAACTCAAAACAGGCTTTTTTGATAGTTTTTTCCATGTGTTGTATCCATGTACTGGCTAGGTCGACTAGTGAATGAATGATACCTATGTTTATATACATAACCAATGTTTATATACTACTCCAAAGCACTTTGGGTAAAAAAGGAGGGAAATTTATTTTTATGGTGTGGGCCCTTTAATGTCTCAATCATGCTTTCTCCACTTGTTTTATTTTAGCCTCAGACAGAGGTCAACTGCAGTTTCTCTGTGCATGGTAGCGCCACCAGTTAGCAAGGAGAATTCAAATTTATTCATTTGTTAGCAGCATAATCTCTTTGACTGAACTGTTCCTTGAATGTGAGCTAAACATTGTCGAGATCACGGAAAAGAGAAAGAGAAAGAGAGACAGAGAGGAACAAAGACACGAGCAACAGCCTTGTCTAAGTATAGACTGAGAATTCTAGTTGAGCAGTCTGGTGAAGCATGACCATGGAGGAAAGGGAAGCCACAGCTCGGGTTTCTGGGTAATTGAGTCTAATTAATCCCCATCTGATCCACACCAAGCGGCATCATTTGAGGAAAGTAATTGTTACGCAAGAGCGTAGCACCAAACACATGCAGTTTTAAAGCTCAGTGACTTCAGGCATGTCTCTCCTTGCAGGTTACAGGTAGCGAGTGACAGGTGGAGGTGATACTCGAGACACTTTTAGCAGGGCAGCGCACCGCTGTCCCGAAACAGCCCTGAACACCCTCATGCAGAAGCTGAAGCAAACACCTCCTCAGGCTGCTACAAGGATCCCTCAAGCCATCTCTGCTTTCAGAGAGAGCGAGTGAGAGGCTGGGAAACAGTAATGGAGATGCATAAGAAAACCTCACAAGTGTTAAATGAACTTCCACGGAGTTCATATCAACCCATTTGGGGTTGATTTGTGTGAGGGCAGTCATTTTACTGCTGTAGAAGATAGAATTTGCCCAAATGACCTGCCTATGCTTCACCTACAGTTGTGCTGTTTTTTAGTTGTGAGGTTGGAAAAGATTTATAGAACATAGAATGTACGTTGGAGTTTAGATTCGTTATATAACATTAAAGGTAAATTCTACCAATTCTTCAGAATATCTATTGAATTAAACCATTAAGATGTAAACAAAGTCATTTAGAGCAATTTGATATGAAATAAGGCATTCTAGAAAATCTTGCCAAATCAAAGTTGTTCACAGTGGTGGTGATAGCAACTAGCAAGGCAGGACACACCCTGGACAGGTCGCCATTCCATCGCAGGCCAAAATGTTCTGAATGACTTTATGTACATCCCAATGATTCACTTAGCAGAAATTCCCTTTAACTGACATAGTACTAATAATAGCTTAATCATACTACAAAAAGTACACCAAACCTGCCCTGAAAATGTCACCATTCACACTCATTCAAAATAGACATCATTTTGAAATTAATATTGCACTCTAAATTTCTGTATTGAGTTGTGAACAACAATTGCTCATTAGCTTGGATGGGATTTTTGGCAGTGCTCTGTAAAGCTTGCCCAACCTCAAGCAAATTGCTTTGAAGGAGCACAGAGCATGGATAGGTCAGTTCCCCAGTGCACTCATAAAGCCCTTGGTAACTTGGCAAGAGTGGGACATTAGCTGCAATTGGAGACCGGTACATTGGTGAGGTGATACCAGTGATGAATATGTATTAGTCTGTCTGTCTGTCTCTTTTCTGTCGTGTCCCTCCCCTGGTGGCCTTGCATGCCCACTGTCCCTCTCAGGGAAGTCTCTGGCCTCACGCGTTTGTCGCTAGCATTTGTTCTGGCAGCTCGCTAAATAATTTGTGCTCTGTTAGCGGGGTCATTGGATAGAGAAGCTGGCCACTGAATAATTAATCGCCAGCTACAATCTGAGCTGCCCTCTCTTATTTCCTTCTGCTCAGTCTGTCGCGATCCCCCCCACATGACCCCACCTCCTGCTCCACTCTTCCATCTTCCATTCGTTTCAATGGAAGTAATCACGAGCAAAATGGAAAAAATACTTTAAAAAAAGAACAAGCTGGCAGAGTTCCTCCCAATCACGGCCCAAAGGATCCCCTCCCTGTTCATAGACTCCAGCGGTTGTCTTGTCTGTTGTTGTGGACGGAAATGAAAACAAAACCCTGTGCGGCCGCGGGGCTTTGTATACCTACCTAATTGCGTTTCATTATTCAGAGCACAATGGCAACCTGAGGAGAGGAGATGAAAGGGCTACAGTTGTTCTTGTTAAGGCCGGAGTGTAGCTTATTGATGTGGCAGTGTCTCAGACGTGCAGGAACAAATGGCGGATCGGTACCTGGCGGCCCTGTCTGCCTCAAAGTGAATATTAATGACGGCCGTCTTCATTACGGCCCATCAGAAACCGGAACGTAAGCCGAAATACACACCTGGAGACTGAAGCGAGTGAGTGCGCTTCAGTTTAGCGGGTTGTTTGTTGGTTGCTCTAGATGTGGCAGAGGGATTTGACTGCCAGCCCATTTGCTGTCTGGCTCAGTTCTTTCTGTTTTACTGTGCTCACCTACAGGTTTATGTCGCACGAGTCGGGGTGTCATAGTACATATAAATTTTATTTGTTTGGTGCCACATGGGCCTGTCATGATCACATAAATTTAGCTCATGATTAACTGTTATATAAATAATCATGTGTAACAGTTTACACATCTTTTTTGTTCATTGGTAACAACTATTAAATTATATCCCATGTAGCCAAATCTCACTTACTAGCTGTTGATAGTAGCTTCAAACTAATGACAAGCATTACTCACTGGTGCCCTCTAAAAGTCTTATAACACCAGGTCAGAAATTTCAGTGTATTCGTAAGACACACAAACTGCTTTAAAAGTGTTTTAAGCCCATTTTTATTTATATGCAAAAGTTTAAGCATGTATAACATATTTCTTTCCTTGAAAATATTTTTAAAAATCAGCACAGCCGTGGCCAATATAATCTGGATATTAATGAATATCTTGTAGTCAAGAAATACAGTTCTTAGAAAACAAATTTATTTACCAAAATAACTTACTCTGTTTGCATGATGTCATTTGTAACCCCATTTGTCAATTAGCTCAGTTGCTTGGAAGTGCCCATGGAAATTAACTGAATTTCCATATTGATCTAAATTTGAGGCTTGAAATAAAAATACATAAATAAATCATTGTAATGGCTTATAACATCTTACGTAGTCCAAGTTTTTCTTCAGCTTTCTCATTAGTTGCTTGAACCTAGATTTCTGTGAAGCTGCTTTGTTTGAATGTCTTTTGCGAAAAGAGCTAATTAAATAAAACTGAACTGAACTGCTTGTGGTTCTCCAGAAAGAACCAAACCGCACAGAAATCAGTGGAGGCGAGTACATTTAGGCAGATGATGATCTGAGCTGAGCTAGACAGGCTGGGAGAGATACCAAAAAGAGAGATCAAGTAGTAAATGCATTTGATTAAGGGGCCCTGTTCAGAAGTGATTGCATGTTTTTCTCTCTGTGGCTCGCCATTGCAAGTGCTGAAGTCCATAACATATGACATAACATAAATCAGACAATAAGCTCTGTCGCCAGCATTTTGGAGCCAAACAGCCAAACACCGTGTGCCTCTGCATGTGTGTGTGTGATTTTTTTGATGAATGTGGCGGATGTATGTATCCTTATATCTGCACCCCAGATGCTGCTCCTTTACTGTATGAGATGTTTATGGTCTGTAATTCAAATGCAGTCACAGTCATCATGTAGGGCCCAAAATAACCCTCTTAACTGTTACTGGAATGATCTGTTAAAGACCTTTTCCTTACACAGAGCTAGCTACAGCAGCTAGCACCATCAGTGTTCTACTAAAAAGCAGCCACTGGCCACACACAACTGCTTGTCCCCTGGTAATAACACCCTGGACTGAAGAGCAGATGAGGGCTGGCATTGCAAACTTTCTTCCATTGTGGTGAACCAATAAAAGATCATCGGGCCTGTCACTGAACAAAGTCACCAACACTTACTCATGAAAGAGAGAAATGAAGAGAGAGAAAGGGAGAGAGAAGGAAATTAGCCCGCTGTCAGATAACCGCACCATGCTGGATGTGTCCTGTTCTATCAGGTCCTCCTACCGCCTCAGCTAGAACTGACTGGCTCTTCCCCTGAGGGATGACTTGGGTTGGGGACATCCTGTTTGCAGCTACCAGCAACTACAAATGACATAATTACAGCAAGCAGAAGGGAAGCACTCGCCTCCATTACTGTCCCTGAGACATGAGCCACAGATGCAGCTAATTTTGCTTCAACACAACATGGGAGGAACAACATTGCAATGGTTTGTGTAAAGTGAGTGATGATTCTTGGAATACATAAGAAGAAAAAAACAGTTAAACCACTGAGATGTACACTGTTTAAAAAAGAGAGTTCTTTTGTAAAGACAGTAGAACCATTAAAGCCTCAAATGGTTCAACGCAGGTCAGAAAATGATTCGTTATAAAATGTAATAAATACTTTATGAAAAATATAAAATAGTCCTGATCCTAAAATCTGATTGGCTGAAAGCCATTGTAAAATTATTAATATACATATGACCACCTGACAACATTTGAATTCTCTCACATCACTCATGTGCTGTGAATGGACTGTTATGCTGCTTGCATTGACCTCTGACCTCTCATTCTGTGTAAACTGAGAGGCTGACAACTTATTTTCTTAACAAGTGGACTAAAATAGAGCAGACTAAACATCTTAAAGATAGTTAGCAGATTAAGCCACCCATCCATTAATATTCAGCTTTGGGCTTTCATTAATAGTATTTACTGATTGATTTACTGTGAAACCGCTGCATAAAAAGTAAAGAATATGTTCCTTGCGTGTCTTACACACTTCAAATGAAAGTTTTGGAGATCTGCCTTGAATGTGCAGTGTGTAAGCCTTTGTGACATCTAACAGTGAGGTTGCAGTTTGCAACCAACTGAGGACCCTTCCCTCACCCCTCCCTTTCCAAGTATGTCCGAGTGGCTGTCATGCTTTTCCTTCTGTCATGTCTAGGATTCACCCTCCCTTTCTTTTTCTTGTGCTAAATAATAAGTATGACCCTTGATTTGTTAAAATTGGGGTTAAACCTCTCCCATCACAAAATGGCCAGCACAAGCAGCAACCACTGATTCTGTGTTTTTCACCATCTTCCAAACGATGCTATAGTGGCTCCAAATTTAATCAGCCGCTTCAACGTAAAAACACAAAAGGAACTCTCTAGAGCCGGTTTTTGGTTTGTCCATTCTGGTCTACTGTAGAAACAGCACAACATGGTGGTCTCTGTTTGAAGGGCTCATTTTAAGCTATTGAAAACAAAACGATTAGAATTTACTGGTGCTTATACCCTAATGGTTTTGTACACTACGTTGTATACTACATTCCATGTTTACTAATAGACCCCCTCAGTCTTACCCACCACACCTTTACATAGTCTTAAACTTTATGTAAGAAAGCGCATGTGGGGCACTATTTGCTTTATGCTAACACAACGCAGAAGTAAAGGTGCTAGCAGAGCTTAGCTTGAGCTTAGTTAGCATTTTTTAACATCGTTACAGGGTAATTTGTGAACAGGAACTACTTATAGTGGCAAAGGTTTCTGCATTAAACACAACTATATTGTATGTTTGTTACTGTATGGAAAATAGTTAAAAGGAAATAATTGCATGATACACATATGACTGAAATGTTTGTGTTCCTTCATCATTCCATAGTTGTTTGACAACAGTAGCATACTCTGAAGCAGGGCTGCCCAAAGGTGGCCCGTGAGGATGCTTGATTCGGTCCACCAGAAAGTTACCCTAACCCCTCACCTATTGATACAACAGACGTCGCTGCTGTTGGATCAAAACCTCGTATCTCCAAAATGCTAACTTTACAGGAGGAGGAAAAAACCTACTTTACTTTTAATGTAAGTCAATGGAACTAGACTTTTTTCCAAGTCATTTTATGTCATTTCTTTTGGCTTATTCATCATGAAATTTACACACAATGTACAGAGCAACAGATTTTAAATTTATGCCAAAAACTGAAAAATGGAGATACAAGGTTTTGTTCTGACAGCAGCGATATATTCATACCATATATAACTTACTGGATGTATATTTTCCTTTTAAAGTTAAATTTTAAGTACTTTAGTAAATAAAGGGTTATAATATTGTAAGAACTTGATATGAAATTCTAACTATCTTTTTATTTGTGTATTGTTTGGTGTTTTTGGCTCTCAGCCCACCAAAATACTGCACTTTGGCCAAAAGGATGGTAATCGTTTCTGCAAGCGAATTACATTTCATTGTATAAAATTGTTTATTGTGATAATTTGTAATATATTTATAAGAAAATTGTGTTATATATTATATGATATAGCTTTTTTTATTAATAAGCCACTTGAGGTTGTACATTATTGGGATTTTTCCATGGATAAGAGAGTTTTAATAACAGTCCTTACCTATAAAATTAAATCAAAGTGATACCTGACCTCTAGTGATGCATTGCTTTATTTTATGTTTGTCATTTTAATTATGCTACAGTAGTAGTAGTAGTAGTAGTAGTAGAATGCCTATTGTTGTTATTATTTCTATGGGTAATCACCATGATGGAGTACCTGTTGTTTATAATTCTTTAAGTGACCCTCTATACTGCACCAAAAAAATGATCCTCTGTTGCTATTAGAGTCACAGAGACTTTTTACAGTACTAAATGGAAACATTTTTACTAAGACTGTATGCTGTTGATTTGGTTATAGAATAAAGTATAAATGAATTCATATGTTGGTGCATAAAACTTGTGGGAAGGTCCCACACTCTGTGATGAAGTTAAGTAGAATGGCTGCTCCTTTCTCACTGTGGCAGTTATAAATTGTCAGTCATCCTTCAGGCAGTCAGTCCCCTCTCCTGTATGGTGCCTGGGTCTGAGTGCTGGCTAATATAGCACTAGCCTCATTTTCCAGGTCTGCGCTCAGCTCTCTCTGTACACTCAAAACTAAACGAGCCATGAACCACCAACCACAGCTTTCATTTATCACACAAAAATAGGCTGATATTATTAAGGCACTGCTGAATCCCACTGAACAATCCACTTGGACTTTCTTCTGAAGCTATGTTGATGTGTTCAGGGCTCCAGCTGAGCTAGAGAAAGCATCCCAGAGAGCATCAATGTGTAATGATATATATAATGATATAAGCCTAGGGTTCAGTGGGTTGAAGCATTATGGCCATGGAATGAACCCAAACCTAGATGAGGGGCATGTGTCACATTGCTGTGAATTTTATTCACAAGATCATAGTTTATCATGAAGGTGAACAGCAATGAAATGGCAAGCGACCTTCTTGACTCATGATGTTTTAATCATAGTGTAGTGCTGTGAATATGCAGGTGTATACCCACCTCCATGGAAAGGGATTTATGAAATACTCACCTACAGACAGTGAGAAATGCATTGGTGCTTGTATTTTGGGCTTGACTTTTAATGTAACTGCAGAAAGCAAACACTTCAAACTGGTCCAAGTCAGAATTAGAATTAAGAACCATTAGCCTACTGCGTTGTTACACAGAGGAATTAGACCTCCGCATTCAACCCATGCACACTAGTGAATACATGCACACTAGTGAGCACACACACTAGGGGCAATGAGCACACTTGCCCGGAGCAGTGGGCAGCCCTATCCACGGTGCCTGTGGAGTAATTGGGGTTAGGTGCCTTGCTCAAGAGCACTTCAGTCACACACTGTTGGCTGAAGGGATCGAACCGGTGATCTTCTAGTCACAAGGCTGATTCCCTAATCTCCAGCTCACAACTGATGCCATATAATATAAACAGGACGCGCCTGTGTCTACTGCAGTATTTTCTGCTGTGGTTCTTTTATCTGCCATCATACTCTACAGTCACTAATTAAAAGGCAATAATATAATGCTAGCTTGAGAGTGAAACACGAAACTGTGCCAGCAGTAAAGGAATGAAGTGATGTTTCAGTCAAACCAACCAGTTTTGAGATCCATACAACCTCCATACAACACAGGACAGCTATAATTTGGGTTAAATCAGTCACAACATAAATAGTTGGGCAAGCAAAAGGCACATCACTATGGTTATTCTGTCATTACATGTATAAAAAGTTGTAGGTGGATCGTGTGAAGGAGTAGTATATTAGGTCAGTGATGTATTTACAGATTATGAGTAAACGACACTTTTTTTGCCTCTGTTGAACATTCTATAATTTCGACTGAGCTTTGGGTCTGTTCCCCAAGCGGATAAATCCAAAGATTCTGAGCACATTGAAAGAGTATTCAAAGAGAACTCAGTCAAAACTTTGTGAAGGACAAGTGAGTAATCTACTACTGTCATTATATCTCCATCAGTATAATACTTTTTTGCATTTAAGACTTCAGGCTGGTCCTTCTTTCTGAGGCTGTGAGTGTGAGATTGATGCGCAAAGATGTACGATGTGATCCGAAAGTCTCCAGCAACATCCAATGTGACACCTCTGACTTGATGATATGATTAATAAAATGCTTATTTCTGGCTTTACAAGGCAACTCACATTACTGGGTTTCCTGACTCAGCAATGCTGTTTATTTAAGTTTTAACAAAAATATCTTACATGGTGCAGCTTCAACTAAAATGAAAAACAAGAAATAAAACGCAGTTGTAAAGGAGTAAATAAATAATAATAAAGTAATAATACAATAATAATAAATATAAATATAAAGAGCAAACAGTACCCAATATGCAAAGAAATCACTTGACAGTTCCAAAGTACAACAATCTTTTCCACTTATTTTTAGCACAAGTGAAACACTACTCCACTAATGAACATCACCAAATGTAAACCTTGAATAATAGCAATAAAACTAATGAAAGGAAGCCAAAGCAACTATAAAACAGTATAAACGGTCCTCCTTAAGCCAACTTGTCCAGTACCAGATTTAAACCCGAGGCATCAGAGTAATAAGCTAAACACTCACAAAATCATTATTTAAAGTGTACTTTCTATTGGAAAATGGCTGTCCCAAAAGTAAAAAGTGAAAAAAATACTGACATTTTTTTTAAATTGTATATTTATTTTAAATTTTAATTTAAAGTGATGCTCAAAGATTTAGATTTACCCTACCAAACCACAAAGAGTTTTAGTCCATAGGTGAAACCTTACTTTAACCATACCCTTTCATTTTAGAGCGGGATGTCAGACTGCATTTCAGTCCCTCATGGGCACATGACGAGCAGTAAATGTTCATTTGTCCCAACTTCGGAAAAAAGGGTGTAACATTAAGGATTGTGTTTTGATGAAAAATGTTATGATCTTTCGTGTGTACAACTGTTCAAAGCTGTGTGTTTATGAATTGGCTAAAAATGTCATTCCTGAAACAGTCACTACTGAAACATTTGGTATGGTTTCTGCAGTGTTATGATTGTTTTGGTAGTGAAAAAAAAATGAAATGTTTAATAATTTATTTTAATATAAAAAACATAATTAAGTTATGCGGTCATTCAAAAAGCATTTGAATCTGAAGTCCATGTGAGTTAAAAGTCTGAAATGGGTTTTCTCCATTGACTTTTTACCAGTTCAGTAGAATGATCCATGTCCTTCCACTTGCAGTCCTAAACGTACACATTTCCTTGCTTATTTTCTTATTTTTCACTTTTGAAATGATACATTAGAGACTTGTCTAGAGAAACAGAGTCTGGATGAAAAAAAGCAGTAGGTCAATAAATAATTTTAGAGTTCTGGCCTAAAATCTGTGAACAGTAACAGTCTTTCTGTGTGTGCATGTATGTGTGGTGACAAATCTGGAAACATTTTTAACATCGGCTATACTTTTAGTTGAGCTTGTGTCATTGCTGGTTTTAAGAATGTTTTCCAAATGTTACTCTTTATGTGTGAGGTTTTGTAGCCTCTCTCCATTCGCTGGTTTATTTCAGTTGCCACCGTGTGCAGACTGTAATCATAGTTGACTTCTGCTCATAAAGCTCTTGGGTCACTTGGGCTATTGCACCTTGAGTACAAAAACCAAGACACAGTGAAGGACATTAAAACAAGTATCCCATCAGGAAAGCTTCTAATAGACAGATGATTTGTGTAATTGAAAGAGAAGACAACATAAAGCTCTCATAATTCAGTAATTGACTTTTTTATAACCCCCGTCTCTCTCTCTTTCGCACTCTTCATTTAGAGAAAATATGGAAAAACTAAAAAAAAAAAAAAAAAAGACAGAATTTCTCGCTCGGAGCGAAATGGCTAATCTACTCCCGCCTGTTCCATCCCGGCTGTATTTAATTGATAGAAATTGCACGCATCAAAGAAAAAGCACACTGAGATTTAATGGGCATAAAATGGACATTAGCATTTTAAAGAGCTGGATTAAAACATTAATCCAGGCAATATTTTTTTTTCATCCGGCTCTTCCTCCAATGAGATTGGCTGAGCCTAATCACTCCTAATGGGGCTTAAACTGGCTTCCCATCCGGCGACGCTCGCAGGGATAACACCAAACTTAAAGTTTTCTAAGAACGCAAGCAGGAGCTTAAAATCCCCAAGTGTCACTTTGGAGAAGCGAGATTCTGATTAAGATGTTAGCAGACACCCGTGCGACATGTTAGACAAAGTAGCGTCTGGCGCGAGTGGGTTTAACATGGACAGATAAGTGTCCGGTTGGGCTCATCGGAGTTAAAAATGCTCTGAGAAGTTTAGACATGCTGAAAGAGAGATATGAACTTCTGCTGTAAATCTGTAGGTGGCTGGGCTAATTCTTGTAAAAGCAGTAGGTTTATGAGTTCATGTAGGGAGTAGGAATTGCAGTTTCCCCCAAATGTAAATGTTCAACCAAGACATGTTTATCTCAAACAGATTTGCTTATGTAGTTTTGGACATGTATGACATAGTGAGTGTGTGTATGTGTGCACCAATAATACAGTAATTATCTGGTTCAGGTAGTTATTAGGTATCTGTAAACAGCATAGGCCTAGTCTGATTTCATAGATCAGATTTGAGTAATCCTTTAAAAAGACCTGGAATTTAGGTGAGGTTTTTTTTCAGTCCATATATATCGTCACCATGTCGAACTCTTCTCTTTCTCTGGTTCTGTTTGTGTAAATTGGCAAGAGACTAAAAAAATGAAAGAAATCAGATTGATGATGTATATGGACTGAAATTTGCATTGTGGCTAAAGCTACTTTGGTGAGTCTGGTTGGTGATTTGCTAAGCAACAGTAAAAGTACACGCCATGTATTTAGACAGAAATGTGATTATTGACAGACTCATGAAGACCAGGGCATGTATCATTATCTTATTACTGACATGCTTGTGAATGCGTGAACAAGTGAATTACCAAAATATAATTTTTCATAGAATTTTTTGGACATGTAAATGCGCAAATATACTGAATGTGATTTATAAAGACTGAAGTACAGAAAACATTCAGGCTACAAGCTACTACCATTTTTATCTGTGTGATGTACTTTTGTCCATTTTTATAGCTATAGTGTGTTACAGTGTTAGAAACCACATAAGCAAGTCTATTTGAGATCAGTTAAAAACTTGACATGATGAGGCAGAAACAGGCCTGCTTATGTAGTTCCTGACACAGTATGGCATGCTGCTTTGCATAAACGTTGACAAAGCTACAGAAAACATTCAGGCTTCAAGATGGCTATTTTTAGCTATGCTAGGAACCGTTTTCCCATCTGTATAGATAACTGTTTGTCATACAGTGTAAGAAACCACATAAGTAAGTCTATTTGAGATTACTGAACAACGAGACATGGTTGGATGCAAGTGTGTGATGATTTAAGCATACTGTTGGCTTGATGCTCATATGCAGCCAATAAGCTTCCATTATTTGTTAGCTACATTAGATCCAGTGAGAAACTGTAGAAGAAGACTTCAGATGTTAAAATATTCTTGGCTGATTGACAACATTTGAGATAAAAGGGAAAACTGTGAATGTGATTTATTTTGCCCAGCTAAGTGGATCAAAACGCTAGACCCTCTGTCAGTGCAACACATTAGGTTACGTTCAGTTGGTTTTTTCTACCTAGAGGTAGTCTATAAATGGTTGCACACATCAAAAGTAAGTCTGTCCTGTCATCATACACTCACATTGAGTGTTTGATGAGCGGATAAGTAAAGCTACAGCAACATCAGGCACATAGAGGAAGGATAAAGGGTTGGATCATTGCATTACAGGTAATGAGGAAGGGATGTCTTCTACTGAGGGGTCCCCAAGGAGCTAAATATTCTCTTTCATGTTCGGGGGGGACAGACATACACACAGACACACACACGTCAAAGCTCATGTCATACATAATGTAGGTCTTCAAAAAGAGACGACAGGTAGAGACGAGGCTGTCCTTAAGAAGAGTGCAGTCTCTAGAGGTGGAAAGAGACATAATAAATAGTAGGGTTTTTTTTTGTCCACACAAGAATAAACAAGCGCTCCTTCTACAAACCGTTAAAACGTGGTGAAGTTTTTTACTGGAGCAGGCACCATCAGATGGGCTAATGCTACAAACGTTAGTGATAGGCCCCATCTTGCACCTGCATGTAAATAGTTTATACCCACCCATTTCTCTTCCCCTCCCTCTCTCGCTCACTTTCTCTCTCTCTGCACCATTACTCCATGGACATGGGTTTGCACTCAACGCAGTGTAGGAATATTTGATTATACAGATTGTAAAAATCATAACACTGTTCTGAATTAATAAACAACAGCCGATGGCTTTCAGCAGGCGAATCCTTATTTTTTATTGATCGGAGTTATTAGTGTTGGATTATTCTTTCATCTAAAAGCACTGTTGAGGAAGTATTTTAGTGAATAACGATGCATCTGTTAAAAAGGTTTCTCTAGTAGCTGACCACTATCGGCCTTTGAAGAACAAAGTTAAGGCTTGAAGTATTTGACGGGACCTGAAAGCACGCACATACACACACTTAGACTTACTTTAGTGAAGTATGCGCTCACACCTTGCACACACACACACACACGCACGCACACACACACACACGCACACACACAAACATTAAGAGACAAGTGACCTTCTGACTTTATCTCTGTGAACTTATGCCAGAGATGGGGACTCGAGTCTGTGGCTAGGACTCAAGTCGCACTCGACTGGTGAAACTTCAGCCTGAGAAAAAACCTAAACAGCCTAACTAAATGGTAAATGAATACAATTTGCTTCCAACTTTACACGTGTGACTCTGCCTGTCAGTTGTCCTTTGGTCATGCACATACCGCTCAAGTCACATGCAGGCACTGAGGCCAGATCTCACAATGTTGCACATTTCACAATTACAGAAAGCGTCTGACTTGAAACTAATTCAAAAAATGTATTAATATGTATAGTATAGTTGGCCACTGTATGCTGTGCAACACGAGAGACTTGTGGTCATATGCTGATAGTGTTGTGGCATTCTCTACCCAACCACTGCTCTACAGACCGCTACCAAGCCATGGATCGTTTGATACCAGGCCGCAAGAATGCAGCAGTGGGCAGGGAGAGTTAGCAGCAGCCCTACAGCAGTGGTGGCACCAGCCACAGCAATTCCTCATTTCTCTCTGTGTTTAGTTTCAAACTGGCCCAGCTTTTAACTCAACATGGTTTGTAAACCAAATCACTTACAGAGTGCTTTATAGTGAGTAAAAAAAACACTGCAGCAGTTTCTTGTATGCCTACATAAATATTACAACTAAACTATATCTAATAAACAAATTTTCTTACCTGTACATTTGTCTTGAAGTTTCAATCGCATCGATTTAATACAGCCAAGAACTGGAGGAAGCTGAAACTGTTTTTTAAATGTTATTCACTACACACTGTTTTAAGTGAAAAGTTGTTTAGAATTACTATTAACTATACATCCTGTACTTTGAATACTATGAATATTTAGCATTATTTTCTTTGAATGCAAAAGTTTTTGCTCTGTAACTTTTTAAAATTGTTGATACAAATTGTGTTCTGAATGAGCTTGCACACTCACTTATCATAATGCATCCAGCAGTAAAAGCAGCCACATGCATCTTTTATACAGTGACCGAAAACATAGCAGCACACAAAGCTCTGATTCTACATGCTGACATGTTTCATTCTGGATAAAGTGCACCGTAACTCTCCTCTGGCAGCAGATATAAGTTAAAGGTGACAGCGCTGAATTCTCAGAATGGATTAGCTATTGTGCTTGCTCATTTACTTGCTATATAAACCACAGACTAACCAACCTTGTCAATGCCTTTTTCTGTTAAACACTGCATTTACTGTGTGTAGGCCTTCAGTTCTGTCCTTCAGATTGAAGGTTTTTCTACAATGAAAGGCTCATTATTTGAAGCCATGTCAAAGTCTTTCTAAGGAGGAGTATCTGTACAGTGCATTACAAGTTAAATTCTCTATTAAAGACGCACACATCAGAGACTCGTGAATCGACGTGTGAGCATCTCTGACTTATATACAGAGGTAAAGTCAAGCACACAGACTGCATTATTGCAAACAGTGCACTCAATGTCTGTGCGAGCGTTGCTAAAATCTTCCATGCAGCTATATTGAGCAGCCACCCAGATTATTCATAGTAGCTGTACCTGCGATTTCTCAACTTTCTTTATAGAGCTGTGGAACGCAATCTGGAGAAGACTGAACTCCACTAAACCCCAAAGCTTTTTATAGACCAGAAGGGCATGAAAAAACATCCAGTCTATTGCTATTCATATTTAATGGGAATTCGTATACATTTCCTCCTCTATAAATACATAAATTGATAACACTGACGCTTCTAAAACTATGCTTTAACAATAAATCATGAAGAAACTGGTATCAACCCATTCCATGCTTTCTTTCTCACATTTCATAAGCTCTGAAATCAAAATCTGTTCTGAATTTGCCCAGCCCCCCAAAAAATTGTCATAAAGGAACTTTTTTACCCAGGGGCCAAACAATGGTTCATATTGGAAACAATAGCCAAGCGTTATTTCATGTTCCATCTTTCTTTTGGAATAATTATGGTTATTTTCTCTGTCTGATATACATTAGTGGCTTGAGCTGAAGCCAAGGCAGTTGGACAGACTAAGGGGCAGAGATTCATGGCAAGGAGCTTGTCTTTTGATCGCACCGGCCTTGAGCGTCAATAAAGCTCAAACGCTTTGAACATCCTGATAAGGATCAACTTAAGCTGAACAGACACCAAGTTAAGTGGAATCCAATTCTTTTTTTTTTTCACAGGACCCCTCAAATCAGTCAAGTGCTCAGACTACAATAGACAAAAGACATCCTGTAAGCTTTGAAATGATTTACAGTAAAAACTTGAAAACGTTATCTCTGCAAAGGAAAATGAAATCAAGAACAACAAACTGGAGCACTAAAGCAAACAGTATAAAGAGCAACAGATAACTACATCACCTTTAAAGGGGCATTTCAGCCAAGGTTAAACATTTATCTGTTAATACACCTGTAGTAAACATGTCTACTTGCCTACAACAGTGGTGCTATAATAGTGTCTAGGGTCAGATTTTCCAGGGTAAAGACTAGGAGAGCCCCCTTCTGATGATGTATCAGAGTTCCTTTAAAATACTACCACTGCTTTGGGGCTGATTAACTTGAGGTTACTTGAGATTTTTTTTGTTATGTGACCAATGCTAGGAAGCCAGTTATCAGGTTTATATGTGTGTGTGTGTGAGTGTGTGTGTGTGTGTGTGTGTGTGTGTGTGTGTGTGTGTGTGTGTGTGTGTGTGTGTCTGGGGAGACATTCCCAATGGTTGTATGATGCATAACTTATGTTGGATATTGTAAGGAAAGAACATTTATGGACATTTATTAAAATAAATATGAAATAAAAAAATATTTTATCAAGCTAATGAAGCTCAGAATGCTGGTTTTATTTTTTTAAACCATTTGAAAATGCGTGGACACTTCATAATGAAGGCTCCCACAGAAGTTATCCAAAACTCATTACATTAAAAATGTAATGAGAATGAAAATTCATTACATTAATGCAAGTTAAAGATAAGATTTTTATTTGTTCTATTCAATCACCATTTTGGAGATGAGGGGATAAAGGTAAATTATGACGGCATTGACAGTTTTAGATATAGTAACTTTACTAGATTCACAGGCTTTGCTGAACATACACGATGTAAAATTTGGATGTAAAAATCTCTGGTGGAAACTTTTAATTGCATGCAGTGTGCAGAAGAACATTTTAATATTTTACTCCTCTTCCCTGAGCAGATGAATCTGATGATTCCGAGTGCAAAGACAATTCAAAGAGAACTCAAAACATGGAAAAGGACATGTCTTCTGAAGATGGAATGATTGAATAATTAGACTATTATTGTCGTCATATCTTCATCTGTTTAATGTTCATTTTGCATTTGAGTCATAAACACAGAGGCAGACCTGTAACATGGACTGAAAAATTACTGAAAAATCTGACCCAACTTTCAAATGACTATTTTAGGCTTTACGGGACGGTTTACAGCTGTGCACATGCGCACACACACACACACACACACACACACACACACCACAATATTTTAGCATTTTTCTTTCTTTCTGACTCAATAATGCTACTTCTTTGAATTTTACCAAATAAATCTTACATAGTGCAGCTTTACAACAAAAACTGCTTGACTCTTAAGGGCAGATAAAAAAATGTTGCAAGCATTTTGCCATTTGTTTCATAGTCCTGTGTAATCACTATCGATAACTGGGAAATTAGTACCATAACCTGCCTCTGAAGGTGAGTGCATCTCTTGATTTGGATCTTGTTTGTGTTTCAGGGCCAGAAACACAAAAGCTGTGTTCACATCTGGAGATGGGTACCCAGGGCTGGAGCTGCCTCTTCTCTTTACCGCAGAGAAAGCGTGGAAAGGCTCCATTCTCTCTCCAGCCAGATCCCAGCTGTACACGTGTGTGCCAGCCTCAAACGCTGGCAGCCTAAACACTCTAGGTTTACCTTTTAGGCTGGCATCAGGTGTGGCTTTAATGGGTAATCATCATCAGACAAATGTATCGTAGAATCCCAGAGGGAGGCACTAATGGGATTATCATTGCAACTTAACATCTACTGTTTGTGCATCCAATCCATTGCTGTCTGTCTCTCTTTTAGGGCCCTTGAGGGCATGCGTGAGTATGCAGCGCCAGCCTTGCCGACAGATTATAACACAATGTTAAATTGTCTTTCATAAAACTTCATAAGGGAAGTCTTTGGGTAAATTATTAAGCCTTCCATCTACGTTCTATCATGAGCACTGCTGAGACAAGTCAAGGCTGCACTCTATGAATCTATTAATTTCTGTACGCTGTCATTGCAGACAAGATCATTAGATTTTTTGTGGTCTCTCTGTTTTATTAAAGTAATAATTTGCTGAAAAACACACAATTGGTTCTTTAACGCTAGTGTGGACGATAAGCCAAGACATGTTTAGCATTCGAAGTTTGCTTCTTTAGTTTTTCACTGAGGCTGCAAGGCTAATGTAAGAAAGCTATGAAAGCTTATACTTCCCCAGTTAGCATGTCCATATCATCATGCACACCTCAAACTGTGCTGAGTTGTTAAAGTGCCACTCTGAACAAAATGCAAATGTAACACTTGCTACATTTTTGTTGTACACATACATACACACCCACAGTGGTGCCACAAAAGTCTCTATGGTAAGATTTGATCATTTAAAGACTAGGAACCCCCCCTGCTGTTGATGTAACTTGAAGGTGAAAGAAACTTTTGAAAAAGTGCTTTGAAAAGAGTTTATTGCCCTACTAGCTGGCCAAGGCAGAAGGACGTGGGTGTATTTATTAGCCTTTACATCAGTGACATATTTGCACAATGCAAGCTCGTGTATATATGGCAGTAGGTGAACATTGATAGATGATACAAAATCATGAATTTTGTCAAACCAGTGAGGCTGAGGAACGTAATACTGAGCTACAGAATGTTACGTAAACATACATAACATACAAATATGCATATTACATACTAGTTTTAGGCCTCAATTCACATGGAAGTTATCTCAAATAGACTTGCTTATGCCATTTATAATATTAGTAATGTGACATACTGATATCGATAAAAGTGGAAAAAAAGTTCATAGCATAATAACTAAAAAGAAAAGCATCTTAAAGTCTAAAATGCTATTGCTTTAAGCTGATATTGCTTTCATACCATTATGATACGGTATCTAGAAAGAAAAGATGCTGTTTATTACTAGATAACTGTTTTATTCTTAAACAATACTGAAGCAGCATACCAATGGAGACCCAGGCAGTTTATGTGTATGAATGTGCAAATGTATCCCTGAGAAGACAATTGCTCTCTTTATTTTGCCAACTTTCCCACCGTGACCCTTTCTGGAGCACATCGGTAAACAAGCCGCACACCTTGTCACGGACTCGCATTAGCCAAATCAACGCTAATCAGTATCATCGTCTTCGTCGTCGTCATTACAATGATTAGCCTTGTCACCGCTGCCACCATAACAAACCTGATTTCCCACCTGCCCCAGCTCATCTCCATATTCATCGCGCTTGCAAGGCGGAAGAAGTATTCTAATGAGGTCGGCGGCTGTTTCCTGCGCGGTTTTAGTCGCGTCCCGTCCTGCGCGTGTCTCAGGTGCGGAGCCTTCATTTAGCTCCGATTAGCGTGACGCCCGCCTCGCGCGTGTCACTTCCTTTCCTCTTCACAATTTAGACTGGACAGAGGCGGCAGCCGTGGCTGGGGCCCGGGGCCCCCGCCGGTGGATCAGGTTGGAGCCGCCAGCGCCTCCTCTGCCTCTCCCCGACTCATTTGTAAGCCTGCAGTTGTCATGCGTTGGTATCAAATGGGCCGGCCAGGCCTTCAAGGATGCAGCTGCTATGTCCAATTAGAGTGCCAGTGGCTCTGATCAGTGTGATAACTAGTCATACACAGTCTAGGCGAACACATATGCTCTGGCGCACACACGGGTGCTATTTTTTGCATGTCAGACGAGGGGGTCCTCTGTGGCCCTCTCCAGACCTGCTGTCAACTAATGTACTTACATTATAATCCTGGACATGCATGCAAATGCAGGAAAGAACACGGTTAGATATGAACAGATTTGAACACTCATGTTGACAGTACCTGCTCATACAGCACAGCCTGCCACGAATGAGAACTGACACTCGCTAAAACACACACACACACACACACACACACACACACACACACACACACACGCACGCACATACAGAGGCCCTGTCTTGCTTGGGCTTGTTATGGATTTTTCCTCCTCTGAAAAAGTCCACAGCTGTTCTGTTGCCACAAGACAAGACAGTGAGATGAGGCAAGGACCAGGTACCTGTTACACACACACACACACACACACACACACACACACACACACACACCACACTCCGAGAAGACCATAGAGAAAAAAAGGAGGACACCTCAACCTTGAAATGCTGAAGGATCTGAACAGGACATTATTCCCCACCTAGACCTGAAGCTTCTGGGCATGCTGTGGGTTTTGGTTTGCACCCAGTAGCAGTTAGGGTTACTTGTTTGTATCTAAAGTTTGGAAGCTAAGCTATAGTTGCTAGGTTAATAAGTTTCTAAGTATTATTAACTTGATTAGTAAATCACAACAGAAAAAGACATTTAAAAATACTACATATTAGACAACAGACCCCAAAATGAACAAAAAGTGTTTATTTCTGCTGATTTCTATCTCATTTTTTTCAGTTATACTCTTATTTTTGATGTGGTGATATTGTGATACATGATCTAAGCTGACATTTCTTAGATTTTTGTGCCACAAATTACCTATAGAAAGCTCTGGGTCTACACAGTGAAATTATTAAAATGATTTTACAGCTGTAACAGGGACGTGCATGCAGTCCTCTGCCAGCAGATTTAAGGAAATCATGTGGCAAAATCTGGAACCATTCTCATCAGGTTCATGTGACTAAGTCTGTATCATTCTGAAATGTGTATACACACAATCCTCTAACCCACTTATCCTTCTGGGTTACATGGAGAGCTGGAGCCCATCCCAGCAGTCATTGGAAGGGAGGAAACAACCTGGCCAGGTCTGTGTACACACAGCAAATTATTATAAAAAATTATTTATTTTTTATCATCATTTCCCTACAGAAATTTAAGCAACAGGACATAAGAAGGAATGTTATTGAAAATGACAGTGGCATCCAAGGCTCTGCCTATAGACTAAAACTGTGTTTTTTGCAGTGGGTCAGCAGTTTGGTAGAACTAGAAACTTAGGAATGGTTCACTGAAGCAAATTGTTAGCAAAATGTTTTTAAACCAGACAGCTGTGCCATCAAACTAACTGTTCTATAATGAGAAATGGCATCAACAACATGATGCCAACTTATTACACATCACAATATCAATAGATTACATATTATACATACTACATAAGTAGGCACATGTCTAAAGTCACATAATGTGCTGAAACTCCTCTCTGGATCTGCAGATGGTTCTCTGGGTCTAACAACCCTGCTCTTCACCTTTTCCGAAAACAACTTATTTCTGCACATTATTTCCCAGCCTCCCAGAAATAAAACCATTGCTTTTACAGCTACATCCTGCTTCTTACATGTTTCCACTCAGAATTGAAAGAAAACGTCCCTGTCCCTCGAGGCACGGAGAGGTTTCGTGCTCTGACTTTTCTAAGTACACATAGTGCTTTTGCCTGTGCCAACCGAAAAAAGTTGAAAAGTTCATACAGACCAGCGTATCTGACGCTATGTAGGGGAACTGGACACGCTCTGTTTTTCCTTGAGTTTTCAGATGCTGTGTCTGCCATCTGAATCAGAATGCGGTCGAGGGCCTATTCATGGAACTGTGGCTTGAGCTCATTGAGTTTAATCTCAATGTCGGGACTTCAACATTTATTGTCCTACAACTGTTGTTATTTCAAAGCCCGCATTTCTGCGGCCTGGTGTCTTGACTCTTCGCCCACCATGCGATGCGCTGATTGACCAACCCAGCTCCCCTCAGAAAGGCTTGCTGAGGCTTTGCAGTGGGGTTCATGTTATGCGCTCTAGCACGGTGGCCTGCAGTGGAACCTTTCATCACGAGCAAGTTCGTCCTATGCCGCTTGGAGCGATGATGTCAGCACGGGGTCAAACTCGGACATGAAAGAGGCTACGGTGCCTGCCAAGGGTTTGTGGGAGAAAAAAACATCTTACCAGCACTGCCCTGCACGAGTCACATACGCTCACCATGTGGGGGGAAAAACACATTCGCATACTGGACAACGTAAAGCCATTGCCTACTTATGATTCATTAAACCACAACACAGCAGATGACTGTAATGTCAGCTTATTTTCGGTAAGTGGGGACACAATCCAGTGTGGATGCTTCTCATTTGAACGACAAATGATTCCAGGCTGCTCTTGAGCAATGTGGGGTGAGGTGGGGGGGCAGAGAGGGAGAGAGAGAGAGAGAGGGAGAGCGAGAGAGAGAGAGAGAGAGAGAGAGAGAGAGAATGTTGGAAAGAAAGAGCAGCTCAATATCAAAATCTTCCATGCAAGCTGCTTGCTAATGCAGCATTTGAAGGGGGAAAGTTTATTTTGCTGCACGGTGACAAAGAAGCTTTTAGATGTCAAATGCCAGACTGTGTTGCAGGGGGACAAGGGAAGTGCTGAATCTGGCGTTCTGTTCCCAAAGCTCCTTATGTTAATCAAACTTTTATATATTTATCATTGTTTTTACTTTGAAACAGTAGATTTTCGTGGGTTTTTTTTGTCTCCTCTGCCTCCTCGTATGCCTATCAGAGCGAAACAGAGTGTGCACGATCATCCCGGCTCTGCCTCGCTAAGACATGTGTTGTGCGGGGATAACATGGCATGTTTCTGAACAGCTCACCGTCCCCCCCTCCAACCCCCCATCCGCTCAAAGGAGGAGAGTAGTGAGAAGAGGAATAAGCAAAAAAAAAAAAAAGAAAGAAAGAAAAAGAAAACGCTGGCGGGCTTTCTTTGTGCTTCTTTTCATTTTACTCGGTGAAACAGATTTCACATGTGCTGTGATTCCTTCCTCACCCTCATTTTTTTTATTCTTAAAACAGTGCATGAACTTAAATCTCATGTTTTAAAGATTCTTTTAAGAGGGAATCAAAGTCTAAATATTTCAATAAGGCCCTGATTTATAATTCAGGAGATTCGCAGGTGTTTTACTCGTCTGACGGAAAGATTCATGCTGCTCGCATACCTCACACACACACACACACACATGCACACACACACACACACACACACACAGGTACATGTCTTCCTCTAGCAATATTACATGGATTAGCATGATATATGAAATATTTAGTGGATTTTTTTTCCATCCCCATCCTAAAACCTAATAAATCAAATGGCTGCCAAATGTCATTATAAAGATGGCATCTGACTTGGTGAGAAAAGGCAGCTTTTCATATTCAAATGCAGAGGCCAGAAGAAATGAGGGAGAGGAAAGGTTACTTGGTTTAGCTGACAACCTCGTCTGCCCTACATCGAAGAGAAAGAGAGAGAGGGAGAGAGAGAGGAAGACAGATGCAGGGACAGAAAGGAGTATGTCAACAAGCTAGGAAATACTGATTTTTGCCTTTAAATACAGGAGCATTTTGTGCATAAAACCCCCCCAAAAATGAACCAACAAGGAGAGAATAATGAGGAATTCCTCAGTTTTTCACAACAGAAATCTTACACGTTAAGCAGTGTATAGATTTCCTTTCCATTTTATGAGTGACAGTGATTCCACTTGGACTACGACATCATTGTTTGCACCTGTGTCTTGTTTAATGTTGTTGTCCACTTTGCCTACAAACGAGTGTATTCATTCCTCCAGTGAAGTGATGTTTTAATGCGATAGGGGCTTTCTTTCACATGAATTTATTTTATGTATAAGTTTATTATTTATAAGTTAATTATTTATCATATTGATTAAGTTATTATTTATTATATGATTTATTACATTTGTAGGCACTTTTGAAGCCCGTGTTCGTGTTTTCAGAGGAAAAATTTGAGTGTCCTTACACCTACATTATGTTTATGTTATTAAAATAAATGACTGAACATTCCATTTTGTCATGCCATAATAACTCTTCTAAAAGTCTACCAAATGTTTTTACAGTTGCTGTATTAGTAGAGACAGTTTTATTTGTTTTTGAGCAGAACTCAAATGCTACCAAACTAATACACTTCAATCACTACACAGCTAAACTACACTACATAAATAAAGTAGTTGATTAGCAAACACAGATTTGAATAGTTGTACACACATAAAATTATACTATTTTTCATTAAAAAATATACGTAAATGCAAAAATATACATACTTCTGTAAAGCAGTTCTTAAGATCGCACACTGCTTTTCAGACTTTGGAACACATTTACTTGCTTTACAAAATGAAATATAACTGCTCACCATGTGGCCATGAAGGACAGGGAAGCAGTCTCACTTCCTGCTCTAAAATGCAGATGTGGCTAAAATAAGATTAATTCCACCACCCACTTCCCCCACTTCCCAGTAGAAGTACCATATAAATAATAATTTTGGACATATTTAGCTTATTACTTACTCAGTGATCGCATACACCATAACATACTCCCTGAATGCTCACAGTTTGAACTTATTTGGAAGAATGGTCCATAAATATGCTTCAGACAAAAACAGAAGACACATTGCAGAGAGAAAAAAAAAGAAAATATTGTATTGTCTGATATGCCAGCGCCTCCCAGACTCTCTTTCATGATAATTGTCGTCTTGTCTGAGGTTGTCATAGGGCACCCTCTCTTTCTCTGGGTGTCATTACCATTGCGCAGTGAGATAATACACACACACACACACACACACATACATAGAGGGCCTGCTGACACGCCACCTGTGTGTGTATGTGTGTACTGTCGGGGGTTTTGTCCTGTGCTATCCCCATTGTGACACCAGATGACAGAGAGGAGAGTAACGCTTGGCATAGATTCAATAGCTTCTGACTGACACCCACCCGCCCCCCCACCACTCACTCAGTATGCTGCCTGTCATGCGAAGAAAAGCATATGCAAAACGGCTATAGTGCACTGGTCCACTAAGGACAGCATGCAAATAGGAATTGCAAATGGGAATATACCGTTTACCAGGGAAGACAAAGTGACTTTTTATGCCTATTATAGTATTCCACTTGTGCTTCCATTGTGCTGATGTTGGACTTCTAGAACGCTCACTCCATACAAATTCCCCACAAAGCTCATTGGTTGACCTCATATTAGCCTGGAGTGGAGGAGAAACAAAATACATTCTCCAGATGTCACAATGTTAATTATACTAATTTGCCAGTGACACTGGTAATGAAGAACAGTGTAGCTTATTTGCAACAAGCATAGAATGTTCACATTTGTTGGAGAGCAGTCAAACCCAGATATTACTCATCAAGGACATATCATACCACAGAGTAATGTTTTGTATCTGTCATTGTGCCCCCTATGAAACAGTTTCAGTAAATTGTAAATGGGGATTGCACCAATTGTTCAATATTTCTATATCATTCAATCATAAACATGTTTAGCAGAGAGGTTTAATGTGAAACAAACCATTGTAAACTTACAGAAAATATTACATAGTGAGAATTGGTCACAGCAGTAATGATAGGAAGGTAGGAAGGTGCATGCAGGTCATGGGAAGGCAAAATAATTCCCCATACACATATTTATTTAGCTTTATGACTATTTTACTACTATCAGCATTACATATAAAACTCAGAAGACTTGTATAAGTTCACTGGTCATTTAGGATATGACATAAAATGGCTGTATTTGCTTTGTAGATATCATGACCCCTGGTTGTATCACTACCATTATTAAGAAATCGAGTCAATATATTTCTACCTTAATTAGAAACTACCAAAGTGTAGCATAGATGGACATATTTTGTCACAAGACGTTCTTCTACAGTGTCATTAAAATATTGTTTATTTTGTAGGATTAAACGGCTGTAAATATTGTTTTATATATGGCCATTTTAGTAATAAATATTAAGTCAAAATATGTAAATGGGGAATTTATGTGATTTTTATATATTATGTATATATAATATAATTTTTATTTTTATGCTATATATATATATATATATATGTGTGTGTGTGTGTGTGTGTGTGTGTGTGTGTGTGTGTGTGTGTGTGTGTGTGTGTGTGTGTGTGTGTGTGTGTTGCACCTCAGTGCCCTTTGACCACTGATGAAGGACTAGTGTCTGTGCTGCAACAGATGAGCTATTGTCTCTGACCTTACATCTACAATGTGGACCAACAACATTGGTGTGCCTACTAGGGCGGACAGTGAGTGGACACAGTGTTTAAAAACTCCTGCAGCGCTGCTGTGTCTGATCCACTTGTAACAACTCAACACACTAACACGTCACCACCACGTCAGTATCACTGCAGTGCTGCTATAATAATACCTGCTGTCCTGCTGTTCCTGTGGATGTACTGACCGTCAAAGAACACGGTAAAAGGGGGCTTTGATCTGACAGAGATGAACAGAGTAAGGCTGTATGTTTTGTTGTGTGTGCCCTGAATTGTTTTGTATGCACATTGACCCGTCAAAGCTGATGATACTGAGCTGGACACGTTTGGAAAAACCACCGGAAAGATTCACTCACATCAATTATATCATCTTATATCAATACAGCATTGACTATTCTGCTGCCTTATTGCTGTATTGCTGTTGAACAATGGCAATAATGGGCCCATCATTAGGCTGCTAAAAGAATGAAAAGACCGCTACACTTTAAACCACCCAGGGGAAAAAATGTCCACTTTTGATATCCCACAAAAAGGGACAAGGCTCCTAAAGACTGAACAACACATTATCAGATTGATAGTGCTACATCCCAATAGGTCCGAGACGTAAAATATTAATGCCAAGCCGGCTGAGTTTTAATTGCCCCCCTTCACTTTCTTCTTTGTTAATCAGCAAAAGCCATGAGTTTCCAGAAAGCAACGGAGAGCCATCGTTGTGAATCATTCTGACAAGATGGCATGGACCAATTACAACCATGCTCCATTTCGCTTTGATGTGGCGGGAAGGAAGATAGATCAAGGCAAATCATTTGCACACACACACACACACACACACACACACACACACATGCGCGCACTCACACATTATGGTAATGGCGTGATTTAGCCCCGATGCTAAACTTCATGTAGCGTCTTTAAAAAAACGCTAACATTAATTACACTGTGTTGGGGTGGGGATGTTGGAGGAGGAAAGGGGGAGGTGATTGGACAAGTGTTTTGCCTCAGCGATGAGGCGCTTATAAATGTTGTAAATGAAAACGAGACAAAGTGACTTATCAGAGTTTAATTATGCAGGGAGTACTATAAGAAAAAAAAAGGTTAGGAGGTGGGAGGGGTCCATGGGTTTGTCACAAAACCTGTTGGGTATCTTTTAATAATTAGGCCTTAAGAGAGGTGCAGGAAGTAAAGGAGAAGGAGGGGGAGAATGAGAGAGGAGGGTAGACAGGCCTACAAGGATGGCTTGATATTATCAGGCTGTAATTAAGTTGTCACTTCAATTATAGCAGCTCAAATTGGAATTGTCCTGGGTTGCAGCACTGGGCCGTGTCTGTTTGGTTAATTAGTCTGGTGAGTACTCAGAACACTACACCCCCCCACCCCACACACACACACTTACTGTTTCAGCTGAGCACCAAACAGACACAGAGAGGGCACAGCACGTTTCAGCCCCCTACAGAGTACTGAATACTGATTGTATGTCAGATCATATGTGTGCCTGAAAGCTTCTGTAGGTAGTGAATGCAGGCCTAATGGAGACACACTGAGACATTAGCTTTGTTGTGCCTCATATCTAATGCCTGAAAGAAAGGATCACTTAGTGCCATTAAGTGACAAGGGGCTTCAGTTGGCTTTTAGGCCGCATCTTAACTGGTCCTACCCACGTTTTTGTTGCAGTTGTCATTCTGTGTTAGGTTAAGTTGCTTTTGTCCTCTTGAACAAAAGGAAACAACACTTTTGGGATGCTGCACTGTACAGCCATTATAAAAACATGGGAGGAAGACTCTTACTTTAGCTTGGTTTTCATCATGACTCTATACAAATGTCTGTGCTTCATTTCAAAAGTACAGTGGCTTTCTATTTCCACACTGCTATATTATCTAAAACATGTCCTTTACAAGCATTTAAAAGTAATGTATCCATAAACTCCTGTTGTGATGAAGCTTTGTTCATTGAACTAGCACCGTCAATCATGTGTTCGCTGCTTTACCTCAATAATTTCAAGGTCATTTGAATTATGACCCAAGAATGCATGGAATGTTCAAACTGTAAATTCACAATAACATTGACAGTAACATAACAATCATTCACCTACCCAGCTACCACATAAGGAAGTACGCAATATCGTTTATTGCTCAGAAAAGATACGACAATGTTGTGTACAACTGTGTGTGTTGTTTGTTGAATAGACATCATATTTTAAAACATCATATTTTTATTCACGCAGGCATTCATTCAGATTCAGATCAAGTTATACCTAGTGCTTTGTGTAGAAGCACGCTCAACATACTTACTCCAGTGAAGTAGGCATTTGATGCTTGTCTTGCGGAAGGGGAATGTAGACTGATAGCTCTGGAGAGCAAGTTAGTGGCACAGTCCAATAGATAGGGATGACCATGCCATTCACAGCACAAAGCACCACAATGCTGCCATGACCTCTTCTCAGGTAAGAGTGGATTCTGTTTAAGCTCCTAGTGATGGACATTACTGTATGTACTGTTATGTGGCTCCTTTTACCTTAAAAGGTTCTCCAGCCAGACGGTAGCAAATTGTTCGAGAGACAGGGGGTCATCTGCACAGGCCAGGCCTGTCTGTACTTCCTACTAAAATCTTCCCTTGATGGAAGGCCATGATCAAGCAACACTTATTTATGCAGCAAGTCTTTTCTGAGATATTGCCTCTGGTTTTTAAAGGATTCAATTACCCAAAGGTTATCAAATGATACAAGCAGACAAACAAGAAAGAGGGTGCAAGAAATTGGGGTGCATTGTGTAAACAGAAGAGAGGTAGGATTTAACAATAAAAGGTAAAAAAAGAAATTGGTAGGTGTGGCAATGAGCAGCAGGTGCTGGGGAGGATATGCCCATCACTGGACTTTAGACAGAACCCACTAAAACAGGGTTTCCCAACCACTGGGCTGAGGACTACAAGTGGGCCGTAAGCACACTTTGGTGGTTCTTGGACCTATACAGAGGCGAGACAGGGTTAGGGGCCTGTGATGACACTTTATCATAAAAATCAGTGAAAAATAATTTACTTAAAAAAGAAAACCTTTTCAGGTAGTTAACAATACAAGCCCCACATTAACAGCACATGAAGGCAGTTTCTTCCATTTATTTTCCCTTTAGAAACACCTGACCTTTTAGTTGTCCACTCGCACCAATATTCTGCTGATGTTTCATGTTCACTAATACATCACATATTGGCATAGGGGCGGCACGGTGGCGTGGTGGGTAGCACTGTCGCCTCACAGCGAGGAGGGCCTGGGTTCGATTCCCCGGCCGGGTGACCGGGGTCCTCTCTGTGTGGAGTTTGCATGTTCTCCCCGTGTCTGCGTGGGTTTCCTCCGGGTTCTCCGGTTTCCTCCCACAGTCCAAAGACATGCAGTCAGGCCAATTGGACATGCTAAATTGCCCCTAGGTGTGAGTGACTGTCTGTGTCTGTCTGTCTGCCCTGCGATGGACTGGCGACCTGTCCAGGGTGTATCCTGCCTTCCGCCCGAAGACTGCTGGGATAGGCTCCAGCACCCCCCGCGACCCTGACGGAGCAGCGGCTTAGAAAATGGATGGATGGATATTGACATAGGCCCTCACTTATCAGTGTGTTAAAAATTTTCCAAAAATGACATTTTTTAGCAAAACTGTTTTATCATCTTGTGGGCCTTGATGCTTTCTAGTGATAAACAGGTGGACCTTCAGGTGGAAAAGATTGAGAACCCCTGCCCCAGAAGTTCCTAATTTTTTTGTCTGTGTTTGAAATGCCATTCTGTGTAGTGCTTTATGTACCAGTATATACTGATATAGACTGCATGCTTCTCTTCACAGTAGCGTGTACAGTATCCTGTATATGACAAAAGCTGTGTGCCATACTACAAGGAAGAGAGTGTTGTTTTCAATCTCCAAAGCCACTAATACACTTTAAAAATGTCAGCACTGGATTAATCTCTGTGGTACACCTGTGTGGTTCACAGCGACACATATATATGACACATTTGCTAAAAGGTCAGTCATCACATTTTCATTACATTTAAGGTGTTGTGGCCATTTGCACTTGAATACCATCTTTGCTCCATATATCCATGAGGCATTCCATTTCCTCCACTGTCCACAACAATTCTTTTCCCACCATCACAAAACTTGAAAAGGGAAGTGATGCGGTAAGTCAAAGCAGTCACACTGCAAAATGAGCCAATCACACAACACCACATGCAGCGCCAGGAGTGGATAGCTGACACATGTGCAGCAGACTGCTAGAAGAAAACCCCAGAACTCTGATTTAACCTTTTCAACTCCTTGAGACCACCGGTGGTTCCAAAATGCACTTTGTCATATTCTTCATAACTTTCATATTTCATAAGCTACATTCAAAAGGTGGGTGTCATATGAGAGCTGTAACTTCTTCTTTCCACTCAAATAGATGGGTAATGTAATTTTAAACCCTTATAATAGAAAAAGAACGCACACATTTTTTTGTCTACTGAAAGTTGACCCCTTTTTCCACAAATCTGGGCTGTAAACTGTAAACAGATGGTGTCTCTTCAGTGATCTGCTCTGTAAAAAGTCCTTTTATAGAATAATACAGAAAGTGTCTAAGATTTTTGGCTTTCAGCAGTAAAGCATATACCAATATGTGTATGATCATAAAACACATTTTCTGCTAATTAGAGGGAAGCTTTAAAAATAAATAAATAAACAAATAAAAAGAAAAATTTACATTTATTTCATGCAGTTACTGAATAATTTGGCATTCGATTTGGTCATGTTAATTCAAATGGAAAAACCAAAATATACCCTGGTCAATAAGAGGAGGACCAGAGATCGGTTCTCTAGACTAGGGTTCTGGGTTCAAAAACAGCTTTCACACATGACCAAAGGTACTGAAATGACAAATCAAGAGGTCCTGGGTCTGTAAAAACCTCCTGTGTGAAATCGTCCTTATAGGCCTATAGTGCAGTGTAGACTTATGCATGTTTAATTCTTTAATCATTGCTCACCTAAAACTTGATAACTGCATTTTGTGGTTGCAGAAAAACCTGATAATACATCCTAGACGGGTCACTAGTCCTTCATATCTCTGGCTAATTAAGTCTAAGATAAACACTGAATACATCGGAAAATGTAACATCTTAAAAAGACACATAATATTAACTGAGCTGAAAGTAATGCTGAAGTGACGGCCTCATTGTCTGCCAATACTGAACAGCGGTCAGGTAATCCTGTCCAATAGCTTGACAGAGAGGTCCAAGAAAAATTACAGTTGCAGACCTGAGGGCTGGGAGGAGGAGTTTACCACCTACTGATTGGCTGTAAACAGAGACAGAAACATGCATGATCTATCAGTGGTCTAACCCTACCCCTATATTGACAAACACTGGAGTCCAGCCATTGGTTTTCTATTCTCTTTCCTCTTTTACTGCTTTATCCATATATTTCTAAGGACGCTTTATATCTTCTCTTGAAAGCTGTAAGAGGTTGGAGGAATTGCTAGTATTTGTTGCTCTTTGCAGCAAAACTTTACTGTATTGACAAGAACTTTTGCAGGAACAAAGTCTCACAGTCTCTTTATAAATGCATGCAACTGTAGTGTTTCCCAAGAATTTAGTCAATGATCACATCGTTTATCTCCAATGCTCGCCAAATCTAGACTGAACAAAAGAGAGAGACTGCTGTTTTCTGATGTGTATCACATGCTAAAGTCAGTGAGAAAAGGCTTGGCTAATGATGAGAAGTTGTGATGTATGGAGGTATGTGTCTTGCTGGATCTCACCACCGTTTCCTCACCTATTCATGACTGAGAATGTACACTATAAAAGAAGCGACATCATTGCATCCAGTTTCTGATCTAAAAATCTTCTCTCAATCACTAAATTCTTAAAACCCATGGAGTAATGGAATACTTTACATCACATTAGTTACATTTACATTAGTTTGCTTTAGAGATACATGCATTTGCACTTTATTAGATAAGAACACAGACAATATTGGTGCCATTCTGGGTTTGCACACTTTGTAAACAGTGGAAATTCAGGACTTTTCTATAGTACCAAAAGAAATGTCCATGCTAAACATGCAGCAAAATGCTGGGCGATATACGAGCTATACTATACAGTGACATTTACATGCCATGTGATGTTGTTTTCCTTTTTTAGTGATATGTTGAGTGAAATGATATGCATGTAAAAAGTTGTGTACTCACTAATGGTACCCAAGCGACTAATATCAGTAATTTGCCAAAAATCATAATTGTTAATACAACCCCAATTCCAATGAAGTTGGGACGCTGTGTAAAACATAAATAAAAACAGAATACGATGATTTGCAAATCCTTTTCAATCTATATTCAATTGAATACACTACAAAGACAAGATATTTAATGTTCAAACAGATAAACTTTATTGTTTTTTGCAAGTATTCACTCAATTTGAATTTGATGCCTGCAACACATTCCAAAGAAGTTGGGACAGGGACATGTTTACCACTGTGTTACATCACCTTTCCTTTTAGCAACGCTCAATAAGCGTTTGGGAGCTGAGGACACTAATTGTTGAAGCTTTGTAGGTGGAATTCTTTCCCATTCTTGCTTGATGTACAACTTCAGTTGCTCAACAGTCCGGGGTCTCTGTTGTATTTTGTGCTTCATAATGCACCACACATTTTCAATGGGAGACAGGTCTGGACTGCAGGCAGGCCACTCTAGTACCCACACTCTTTTACTACGAAGCCACGCTGTTGTAACACGTGCAGAATGTGGCTTGGCATTGTCTTGCTGAAATAAGCAGGACCTCCCTGAAAAAGACGTTGCTTGGATGGCAGCATATGTTGCTCCAAAACCTGTATGTACCTTTCAGCATTAATGGTGCCTTCACAGATGTGCTAGTTACCCACGCCATGGGTACAAACACACCCCCACACCATCAGAGATGCTGGCTTTTGAACTTTGTGCTGATAACAACCCGGACAGTCCTTTTCCTCTTTGTCCCAGTGGACACAACGTCCATGATTTCCAAAAACAATTTGAAATGTGGACTCGTCAGACCACAGGACACTTTTCCACTTTGCGTCAGTCCATCTCTGATGAGCTTCAGCCCAGAGAACATTCTCTCATATGTGGGTTTCCCAAATCTAAGCAGTTTCTAATGCATGAGTAACTAATACATTGGTGTCACATGCCAGTGGTTTAGATCAGCATTTCTAAGTTCTTTTGAGGTTGAACAATCACAGCAGTAGTGTGCACATTTGTGAGTGATAAATGTTCCACAGCAAGAGGTGACACAGTTTGCTACTTTTTCAATAACATCTCACATTTTATGTTGCATTTAGCTTATTACCATACTAGTACATCCAAATCATACACCACCAACAGTAGTGCATTTTGGCATTATAGTATGAGTTTTGGCAGAGTAGTTTGTATGACACTATACAGTTTTGGACACAGTGTACTATGACTATCATGGCTATTGCAATTTTTGGTCCAGAGAGGATTCTTTACAGTTTGTGACATGAAGTTATTTAATATGTAAACAAGGTGCAGAATCCATTAAAAGAGAAGCCAGATCCAAGTCTCTGGATCGGGATTTGGCTTGTTCAGGCACAAACCCTGGGTAGAACTTCTTTACAGCCTTACAATAGTAAAACAATACGTTTAAAAAGGAGATGGTAAGCAAACTTTGCATCTTCAAAATAGTAACTTCATACCAGAAGGTAGAGCCTTTAAAATAGCAGAATTTTTCCTGCTCCATTTAACATGAGATACTCAGTTACAGCATGATGTAGAGGTGAGCTTGTATTTTTAAACGGTATAAAAAAAACCCTGAAAAATGATTCACCAGAGGTTTTTTTTTTAAGACAGTAGTGATATACAACTTTTAGAAGTGATAAGCAGTGACAGTCACATCACAAGTAGAAGAACAGATGTATCACATGCATTGTCCTGCATTGTCCTGCGTCCATACTGAGCTTTTTAATTCTGAAATGCATGATGGACTGCTGCCTGGGCCTCAGTCCAACTGTGAAACAAGGAAAGACACAATCTTCACTCCAAGCCATGGACTTAAATCAACCGTGGTGCATGATAACATCATCACGTTACTATTTGTTATGTTCTGCATGAATACAATTGATCTTTCATTCGCCAATCCATTACACATGTGTTACCACTGTGACCCTCAACTGGGTAGCCAGCAGTGTGCCATTTTGGATAAGCTGTACCCCACCCCCCACCCCCAATGTATGGCACCAGTTTATACTACGGTTAAAGTCGTAGATGTAAATGCTCACTAGAGGCCGAGAGGGGAGGCCGAGATAGGCAGCGAACGCAAAAGAGCCAGCCTGCGTTTAAAACTGTTATGTGAAACAAGTCTCTCGCCTTTCTCCGACAGTTATGTGGGAGAGAGAATCATGAGAAAGTTCCAAATCTCCACAGCAACACATTGTTAAGAGTTGGAGCAATAAACACAGAAAACTGCAAACAACAATGAAAGCAATGGCAGAGCGAGACAGAACGGTTACAGCCATGGAATGTGGGGTGATGCGCAAGCCAAGTTTGTTCACTAATGGGCTGGCGAAGTATTTTCTGTCCTGCTCATGCAGTCGTCCATGTGTGTATGTGTGCGTGTTTGTATCCTCAGGCCATCAGATACTTCCATGCACTGTTTCACTTGTGAATTTACACACAGTCTTTACTCTTGGGTGGTCTGTGATTTGTGATGGCCATTTTCAATGACTTGATGAACAGAAGAAATAGTCGTCTTTTCTTATCAGAGACGTTATATAGATAAGGAGATCTTTTTGCCTCCTTTACCTCTAATGAAATCCACATGGCTTGGAGATCTGAGCTGTGGTCTGGCAGGCTGAATCCACAGCCAGGAAATGGTGCAGGCAGAGAGGTGTTCAAATACCCTCCTGAGTTTCTCACTCTTCAGAAAAGTAACAGCAGGAAGTTCTATCCGATCAAACGCTGAGACATTGTGAACAGAACATCCTTAACAGCAATCAGGCATCACGCTAGGCTGGATGGCTATGGCCCGTCTCATTCTGCTGTGCCACTGCTTGTCGTTCCTTACTGTCAGTAAAATAATAAATACAAATTTTTGCCATAAACTTATTACAGTTCACAAATAGGCCTGAGTTGTTTTATGGGAAGTATGCTGTGATTGGCAGATCTGCAGGATATTAAGAGTGACATTGTCCTCATGAACTGAGACAGCAACTTTGGGCCGATGAGGCGTGAAAGCGGCTGCGTAAACACGCTGATAAATTATGTTCATGTGCCATCAAACTGTGTCATTTGCTGACACCAGAAATGTTTGTGAGGACTTGCAGAGGCAATGTTTTTCATTAAGTGGCCTGTGTTAGCAGAGCGACAGCGCTATTGAACAATGCACATGCAGTGACCTTTTCTACTTTTCTGCTAACATATTGCAAATGACTACAAGGGCAGAATTTTAACAATTCAGATTTTTTTTTCTGTGATAAAGCTTTGTGATTTTTATACCACTTGTATGATTTGCTCATACAAAGGCTTCTTTCTGTTGGCTTTAACCAGCAGGCACTCATTTGGTTCCATAATGATCTTATAGATACAATTAATAGAAGGGTATATGTTGTTTCTCTAGGAAAACAATCAAATTTCTAGAAATTGCTAATGGGGTTCCACAGGGCTTTATCCTTGGGCCAGTGCTTTTTACATTATATATTTTATGCAGCTGGAGAACAGACTGATATCTCTGTCAAGAATTCATGCGCTACCACTGTAATACTAGCCACAGAATATTTACAGACAGATTTTAACATGTTACAAAAATCTTTACATGGCCTGAAATTTGTGATCTCAAGGAATTTATTTTTTATATATATTTTATATATTTTTATAAATAATGTAACAGTAAATACTTTGAATGGTGGAGATATTGACGTATTGACCATGTTTTAAGCTAGAAATACTTTGGATTGATGACAAGCTATGTTTTAGAGTACACATTGATGAGGTAATAAAAAGAATTGGGATTTTTATATAGAAATAGAGCTTGTAGAAGCAAATAAGAAAGAATGTTGTTTAAGCAACAGTTTTATCAGTATTGGATTGAAAAGCATGATGGACTGCCACCCGGGCCTCGGCCCAACTGTGAAACAAGGAAAGACTAGTGAAACTGCTTCCCTCCCTATATTTCTTCTTTCCTTACAGTTAGAACAAATGAAAAATATCTTAGACTTGATTGGCTGGTTCTTTATGTACCATTCTCATCCGCTGTATTTGGTAAAAAAGCATTTCCATCCAATGTATCAGAGTGGAATAACCTTCAACTGAGTGCTAAAATACAACATCTTTTACCTTTTAGTCAATTTAAAATACTTTCAAACAACCTGAGAGATGAGCGCTGTATGTGTTTTTCTGAAATACTTTTTTGCCTTGTTTTATAAATATTTTATTTGTTTTAATTGTTTTTTTTATCTAGGTATTTTGTATTACTTAGTTGCCTTTAATATTAATAGAAATGTTCATTTATTTCTGTTTATTTTATTACTGTATTGTATTTTATTGTGTGTCTTACAGGGCTCCACTGTAATTGAGACAATCTGTAAATTAGTACGCTAAACTGCCCTTCTATAAATAACACGCAATAAATAAATGAATAAATGAATAAATAGGGCTTCCTCAAACACTGGAATGGGATAATCAGCGGTATCATGCTCAGTAAAATAGAAAAGTAACTTGCTGGAAAAATTAAGTGAAATTGAGAGACAGTAATAAATCTGTGGTGCAGACAGTGTCCATTTCTAGGCCTTTGGCTGAGTCATCTGAGAGGTGAAGGCGAGTTCACAAAGGTCCTGCACTCTGTCACCTCTTCTGGAACCCAAAACCTATAACCACACGGCCAAAATAACTCAGGGCCAAAACACCCAACTCTCAACACTTGGCTTCACACTAAAGAGGGCCGTTCCGCTCCTTTTGGGAAAGTGCAAGAATTTCTATAGTGGCTAATAGCTTAATTAGACCATAAGAAATAATAAAAAGCAGAACAAAACACTGTCTGCCAAATTATGACAAAATGGCAATAACCTTTTCCCTTGCAGATGCTTAGAAAATATGCAGCTCATTAACCAAAGGGCTAATAGGCTAATTTCCTATTTTGCAGACAAGGTTTATTAGTTTAAACCAAACATAGGTTTTTATTAAAAAATAGGTGTGGCCAACAGAAATCACATAAAATTATAATTTGTTTTCCTTTGTGTACCCAGATATGCAAGCATATAGGCCTGCGGCCTTATGCTATTACTGTAAATGCACATTAAACATTAATTATAGAAACGGTGCAGATACTGTTTTGTGGTCAGGGATCCTATTAAATCTAGTCTGACCTTTCTGTAGCCTGAGGCAATATTTTCTATGAACACAGTTTTGGGCTGATGGATGAAAGCAGATTTAGTAGACTTGATATGAGGGACTTAGCGACTTGGGCACAGTTAGCATCGGCAGTGTGCGTTTAGTGTGCGGGTTTTGAAATATAGTTTTCCCAAGGGTACTTAGAGTGCAATGTGATCATTTAAGCAGTCATACACAAATACCGGACATTTGACCCCATTCTGACACTGTACCATAAACGGGTAATGAACCTTAGACCAGACAAGGAGGTTTGCTAGTTCACCAATGTAATGGAAACAGCCAAAAATAAATAAGTATATCAGTATATATATGTGTATATATATATATATATACACACACACACACACACACACTAATATAATATAAGAATAATCACTAACATAAGGAACTGACAGTGAAATGAATCACGTTTACAATGGGCAAGATTAATTGTATATATCACATTATATTACATACTTAGTCCAGCTCCTGAAGTCCTAACCAATAGGATGCATGGCTGTCTATGTCCTACCTACATACCTACCCAAATACCTTTGTGAAAGTAAATTGCGACAGAATTATTTTTGTTGGACATTTCAGGAATATTACTCCTTACATTCTTAACAAAGAAATAAGAGCATGACTACAATACTTGCACATGTGTACATACAACAATATACAGTAATATAATGATTATACTATTACGATATAATCTTTATTTCAGTAGGGCTTCTCTGAAGGCCTAGAAGGCCCTAAGCGTTCCACTGTGTTGTGTCTTCACTTCACATTTTAATAAATGCACTTCCCCATATTTCTAGCTTTGTGAAGGATCACACTGAGAGGTGCCTGCATTTTCCAGCAATGTGCTGTTATTATCATTAGCTGTCTTGTTACTTTGCTGGAGTCTCATGCCCTTTCTCATGCTCTGTTTTGGGCATATGGCCTTATCTGAGGAGTAGGTATCAGCCAGGCCTGAGCTGCGGGCAGCCAAAGAGCTGTCACACCTGAGTAAGAAAGATCAAAAGGCTTGTCTGCGTGAACCACAACCAGGGGAGCACCACCTGCCAAAATCCCCCGTCCCGGCCTTAACTCGGCCCAGCACACGGATCTGGCCCTCACACACACCTAATCCACAGCCTGATCCTGTTCTTCAAATGTTTGATATTTGCAGGGGGTTGTGGGTAGACTACCAAGGAAGAATTGGCATGTGTTAGCAGTATCATCACTTTTTTTTTTTAACGGCGCTTTGGCGGGCTCTGAAATTCTGGTTTTTGTATGTTCGTTTGTTTGTTTGTTTTGATGTTTAGTCGTAGAAAGCCACAGGCAAGAGAAGGTGGGGGGGTGCATGTAGGAGAGAGAGCGAGAGAGAGAGAAAGAGAGAGAGAGAATGAAAGAGTGTGTTAGAGTCTCTACCCTCTCCACACTGCCAAACCATAACCACTGGGGCTTAATTGTGAAGGGGTTTCCACTTGTTAAACAACAGCTTTGGCTGGCAACAGAAACGGCTTCTCATAGACCAGAACCACTCAGAAGTCCAGAATCCTGCACTCCCCCCACTGAGCATGCTCACTGAGCTGTTCTGGGGACCATCGTTAAGTGGGTTCCGCAGGGACAAACACGATGATTAAATGTCGACTGTAATGAGGCAGCAACTTCTGCGGCACGGAAACCGAGGGCTAAAAAAGAACGCCATAAATGTCCTTGGACAACAGCAAGAAAACAAACAAATAAACACTGTAAAAAAAACCTGACAGCTATGAATAAGTTAAAAATGGTTGCAGAGGAGGCGTCTACATAATATGCTCCATTGTTGATTAATCTGTAGTTGTTTAGTTCTATTGAGGAGCCTGCATAAAGAAGTTCACTGAGGCCATTTAGAACCCTGCTTGCACTCGGCACTTTGTCTTTGAGCAACATTATTAACTACACTGCTCAAAAAAATAAAGGGAACACTTAAACAACACAATATGATTCCAAGTAAATCAAACTTCTGTGAAATCAAACTGTCCACTTAGGAAGCAACACTGACTGACAATCAATTTCACAGCTGTTGTGCAAATGGAACAGATGGAACAGGTGGAAATTATTGGCAATTAGCAAGACACACTCAATAAAGGAGTGGTTCTGCAGGTGGGGACCACAGACCAGTACAGATGCTTTCTTGCTGATGTTTTGGTCACTTTTGAATGTTGGTGGTGCTTTTACACTCGTGGTAGCATGAGATGGACTCTACAACCCACACAAGTGGCTCAGGTAGTGCAGCTCATCCAGGATGGCACATCAATGCGAGCTGTGGCAAGAAGGTTTGCTGTGTCTGTCAGCGTAGTGTCCAGAGGCTGGAGGCACTACCAGGAGACAGGCCAGTACACCAGGAGACGTGGAGGAAGCCGTAGGACGGCAACAACCCAGCAGAAGGACCGGTACCTCCGCCTTTGTGCAAGGAGGAACAGGAGGAGCCCTGCAAAATGACCTCCAGCAGGTCACAAATGTGCATGTGTCTGCACAAACGGTTAGAATCCGACTCCATGAGGATGGTATGAGGGCCCGACGTCCACAGATGGGGGTTGTGCTCACAGCCTAACACCGTGCAGGACGCTTGGCATTTGCCAGAGAACACCAGGATCGGCAAATTCGCCACTGGCACCCTGTGCTCTTCACAGATGAAGAGTCTGGACACTGGAGTCTGGAGACGCCGTGGAGAGCGATCTGCTGCCTGCAACATCCTTCAGCATGACCGGTTTGGCAGTGGGTCAGTAATGGTGTGGGGTGGCATTTCTTTGGAGGGCCGCACTGCCCTCCATGTGCTCGCCAGAGGTAGCCTGACTGCCATTAGGTACTGAGATGAGATCCTCAGACCCCTTGTGAGACCATATGCTGGTACGGTTGGGCCTGGGTTCCTCCTAATGCAGGACAATGCTAGACCTCATGTGGCTGGAGTGTGTCAGCAGTTCCTGCAAGATGAAGGCACTGAAGCTATGGACTGGCCTGCACGTTCCCCAGACCTGAATCCGATTGAGCACATCTAGGACATCATGTCTCGCTCCATCCACCAACGCCACGTTGCACCACAGACTGTCCAGGAGTTGGTGGATGCTTTAGTCCAGGTCTGGGAGGAGATCCCTCAGGAAACCATCCGCCACCTCATCAGGAGCATGCCCAGGCATTGTAGGAAGGTCATACAGGCACGTGGAGGCCATACACAATACTGAGCCTCATTTTGACTTGTTTTAAGGACATCACATCAAAGTTGGATCAGCCTGTAGTGTGTTTTTCCACTTTAATTTTGTGTGTGACTCCAAATCCAGGCCTCCATTGGTTAATAAATTTGATTTCCATTGATGATTTTTGTGTGATTTTGTTGTCAGCACATTCAACTTTGTACAGAACAAAGTATTCAATGAGAATATTTCATTCATTCAGATCTAGGACGTGTTATTTGAGTGTTCCCTTTATTTTTTTGAGCAGTGTATATATGCAGATTCGATTGAACCAAACATTTTTAGCCCAGATTGATTCTTTAAATATAAAAAGAAGTCCGTGTAATGCTTCATACTTTTTCAAAAGGAGACTTTTCACCCGCCCTGAAAACTTGCTCTCTGATAACACTTGATGACAATGAAACTGATCCTGTCGTTAACTTAGTAATTGAATGACATAATTAAATGGTTGTGAATCTATTTGAGGACTGAGAACAAAAACTAAAAAGATATTCTGCTAAAAAAAAAACACAACCAGACGTGTACACCTCATTACCTGTTCTAGAACACAAACACACACACATATTTTCTAAGCCGCTTCTCCCTCAGGGTCACGGGGGGGTTGCTGGAGCCTGTCCCAGCAATCATTGGGTGGAAGGCAGGATACACCCTGGACAGGTCGCCAGTCCATCACAGGGCAGACAGACAGACAGACACACACAATCACTCACACACTCACACCTAGGGGCAACGTAACATGTCCAATTGGCCTGACTGCATGTCTTTGGACTGTGGGAGGAAACCAGAGAACCCGGAGAAAACTCACGCAGACACGGGGAGAACATGCAAACTCCACACAGAGAGGACCCCGGTCACCCAGCCAGGGAATCGAACCGAGGCCCTCCTTGCTGTGAGGCGACAGCGCTGCGCCACCGTGACACCCCTAGAACATAAACATCCATTTAAATTTTTCTGTTTTTAGTTAAAAACTTTGTTTTGTTTTTTTTTGGTGTAGCCCACTAGCTTACTGAGTCACTGACTGACTGACAGACTGATACCCATTACAGAAATGGGTGTAAACCTAATTAAATAAACTTTACACCCGTATACTCATACCTCAAATGTAGTGCTAACATACAAATAAGGAAAATGGCAGAAAACATACATAATAAAACAATATGTCATGAGTTTTACAAGAAATACCAAAATCTCTTTTTAGCAACATGTACAGTAACAAAGTGATGATTACTGGGTGTGTATTTCAGCTCAAGCTATGTCTGTATGTTTGAGCTGTGAGCTTTTGCATCTTCCAGTATAATCAATGCCATTTAGCAATTTTTCAGACTTTGAAGATTTTATTCACACACAAGATTTGAAACTTTAAGATTTCAAATGTTGATGTGTTGAGCAGTATTCTAAGAATTATAACTATATCAAGATTCAATAGACAGCAAGTAAATTAGTTTTCATGGATTTACTTATGACAGCAGTAGATACAGCATGTCAGAATTATGAAATAAATCCATGGATATACAAAAACTTAAATATAATTATTGCTATTCTAGTAGCATGATAGAACATGTGCATTTGTGGTCTAAAATGTTAATTTTCCTTCTGGCACTTTATGTAAGTTTATGTTTTTTTTTTTTTTTAATCTTGTACAGTAGACATTTGCATGACACAAATAACATGCAGCTTGTGGTGGTCCACCAAAACTGGGCTTGCCTACTGGATCATCATCACATCTCATTTGCTTTTGTAAACTGTATAAATTTGTATGCAAAATTTTAGTGCTTTGATTTGTTTAGTTATCACACCTAACATGTGCGCAGTAGCTCTGAATATCCTCTTTGCTCCCGTGTACTCTCACAAGTGTTTGTTTGTGTCATGATGTGAGAAACCCTTTAACCAGCTGAAATATTTGGGGAATTTAGACTTATTTTGATCAAAACAGCATTCAAACAAACTGGGCTAATTCATTGCTATGTGAGTATATAGAGCCGTTTACTGATTCACAAACAAGCTTGAATCATCAAGCTATTGGCTACTGAGATTATATGACAATTATTGTGCATAGCAGTGGTGGGAATGTCACCACTATAAGGACATATTGTTTTTTTGGGACAAAACAATAGCAATATTACTTACACATTAATGAGAGAGGTTAACATAAACCTAAACAATGCAACACTATAAAGCATGTATCTTCTCTTTCCAAGCACAAAACATATATATATATATATATATATATATGTACATACACACTCACCATCCACTTTATTAGGTACACTTTGCTAGTTAAAGGTTGGACCCCTTTTTTGCCTTCAGAACTGCCTTAATTCTTCGTGGCAGACTTTCAACAAGGTGTTGGAACGTTCCTCAGAGATTTTGATTGGTTATTTGAGTTACTGTTGCCTTTCTATCATCTCGAACCAGTCTGCCCATTCTCCTCTGACCTCTCACATCAACAAGGCATTTTCGTCTACACACCTGCCGCTCACTGGATACTTTCTCTTTTTTGGACTGTTCTCTGTAAACCCTAGAGATGTTTGTGCGTGAAAATCCCAGTAGATCAGCAGTTTCTGAAATACTCAGACCAGCCCGTCTGGCACCAACAACCACGCCACGTTCAAAGTCACTTAAATCACCTTTTTTCCCCATTCTGATGCTCAGTCTGCACTTCAGCAAGTTGTCTTGACCACCTCTACATGCCTAAATGCACTGAGTTGTGGTCATGTGATTGGCTGATTAGCTATTTGTGTTAACAAGCAATTGTACCTAATAAAGTGGCCAGTGAGTGTGTGTGTATATATATATATATATATATATATATATATATATATATATATATATATATATATGTATACATATATAAATTATAATCAATGATAAAGAAAAAAGCAACAAACCTAAAATTCCAAACCATCAACCATTCTAAGCTAGAGCACATTGCCACGGCTGGCATGGAATTTTTGTTTTCATCTAATGCTATAGCTTGTCTCTGATGACTTTATGCATGGAAACTTACTGCTAAAACCCTGAAATGTAGATAGACAGTTTCTTCATTCAGTTCAGGACTTGTTATGTTGGGGTTCATATTCACACAAACAGTAGACAGATAAATTATGTTCACTGGAGTCATTGTTACGATACAATGTTGTCAATAATAAGAGAAACTCCAAACGCATGAGAATGCAAAATTAGACATATTGCATTTCACTCTTTATGCGGTTTAATTCTACATATGTAATAATCATCAGCAAACAATAACAGCAACAAATTAATCAAGATCTGTATTACAACTAAGAGTTGCTGTCATGAACCAGATATACATTGACAATAAGCTTTAGCAACAGGCTTTTACGCAATGAGTTATTGATACCAGCTGGCATCCAATGAAAGACGCAGCAGGAGGGAGAGGGAGAGAGAGAAAGGGAATGAGAGACTGGGTCACACTTTTTTACATCGCAGATGTTTATATCAGATATGAGTCATTTTATGATGTAAAAGCATATCAGTAAAAGGCTGAGACTGCCAAACGCAACTGTTTCAAGGCAAAAGGCATTTTTATATGTGTTATAAAAGCATAGAAGACAGGCTCGAGCCCGAGTGTCAGCTTCTGGTCATGTCAAGACTGAGATCCAACAACACAGTACTGAAGCTATGACATGAACTTTATGTATTTCAGTCCTTCAGACAACTGAAATATGATAAAATTTTTTACGTGAAATGCATTTTACAATGGCAAAAACTAAAATACATAGCAAAAAAGTGTATGTTGTCTGCTTTACATGATGCGACTGCTATGTAGTTAAAGGAATTCTCTAGTGTTTACTAACCTAACTGTTACCTTCAACATTTGTCGCATATGAACAATGGCCTATAACTTCCCCATACTTAGAAAAGAACAGAATGTCAAACTCAGACTTTTAATAGAAGACAATCAGATGACGTTTCAGACCTGCCCATTGGCTTCTAATATAGCTGTGCTTTCCATTGTTTTACTAAATACAAGAAAATCTAAAATGTTATCCATGATACACAATAAAAAGATATTCAGCAGTTCAACCTAGAAAAAATACATCATGTGGTAACAAGCAATTTAACTGGTTTTATTCATACTCGAATAAATAATTTAAAACTAATGATGCAAAACTGAATTTACCTTTGATGAACAAAAGCAGTATTTTACATAAATTCAAACACTGTGCCCTGTTCCATTTTGCACAGAGTAATTGGCCATGTGCTACAGATGCTGGAGATTTGTTTGAAAGACACTGAAGAACTGGATTAAGCTAAAATTATAGACAGCAGTTTTCTTCACATTAAATTTATTTCTCAACATGAAAAAGAAAGAATTGCAGACATGTGTTACACACTGTAAATCCACAAACTGCACCAACAATTATCTAAGCACATTTCAGAAAAATGAAAAAAGTTCCATAACACAAGTGCATTTCAAGGTCATCTCTAGGCCTTCAGTAAAGTCTTAAGCCCCTGAAACTATAATGTTGGCATAATTATTGCCACTTTAACCCAGGATATGCATGGATGGTATAGGAATTTAAAGCACTGCAGTACGTTATTGCTATAAGTACAATCGTATGCAAAAACTTAAATACCTCAGTTGAATTACATGCTTTGTTGATTTTCTATGTGAAAATAAGTTTAACAGGTCCTATGCTAATTTTAGTGCACAATTTCTATTTAACACATTGGAAAAACATAACTTTTGCGCAGGCCATATTTTATGTTTTAGATCTTAAATTTAGCAAATAAACAGCAAAATGTGACTGTGTCCTCTGTAGAGAATGTGTTGACTTCCATAGAAATGGAATTTGATCAGAGGCGCACAAACCTTTGCATGCAACTGTACACAGAGTATTGATTTCACTATCAATTAAGCTCAGTGTTTTATTCCATGTAGCTCAATAGCATGGCCAAGAATGCTTAGGCCATATTGATAAGCACAGTGGCGTCCATTTAGAAAGTGCTATCCTGCTAGCGTGCTAATAATCCTATTAAAAACAAGTGAATGCAACCTCTTTACAGTTTGACCAGGAAAACATTATTTTTAAACAGTCACAAAATTGCAGCATACAGCTAGAACTGTGTTTTTAATGGATGCCCAAATGTCCCTGCAAAAAAGCCTTGCAATGAGAAACCACAAGAAAAAGCTATTATCCTAAAATAAATTACACATATTCACATATTCATTTCGTTTACATAAAAATCCTTTTTCCTAGTTTAATAGACCATATGCATGGGTATAAAACAAGCACATATGTATGTGTCAAAACAACATTTCTTGGTACAAAATGCTGACTTAATGGTTTATCTAGGGATTTCTATTTCATGTGAGCACTTGGGCCTCATGTACGGCAGAGATGAGAGACCGCAGCATATTTTTTCAACTACTGTGGCATTTCTCTGTGGCCTATTATCATAATTCATACTCATACATTTACCCCACGTAACTTGCAAAAGTATTTGCTTCTTGGCAACTTTTCTGAAATAAAGGGTGGGGTGGGGGAGGCTATGAGCAAACTACTAATGACAAACACTTGTAGATTTCCATTACGTGAGGATCCTTAGCGTTTAAACTGAAGATTCAGCACTGTGGGGGAATGGAAGACATTCATCAGCTCGTTCTCCAGCAAAACTATAACTTAATGAGTTCAAGCAGTGGAGAATGTGTGTTTTTCTACCAGCATGCCTGTCACCACTTCTTTTCAGGTTCGCGTGCAGTAGAAAGGAACAGATTCTTTAGCGCTAACCACATAGCCACACGGAGTATAATCCCACTAACTCAGTTCACGCAGTCCTTCTGGCGTTTCTCAATAAGGAGCAGTTTAGCTGGGAAGTGACAAGTCCTGTGTTATGCTGAGAGAGGGAACCATGTTAACCAAGAGCTGTGATTTGTCATTCATGCAAGGAACTGTGAGCAAAAGAAGTGCTTTGGTTCAATTCTAGGAACAGATCAGTGACAAATCAAATTTCCGTGATTTCCATCTAACCCCATGCGCTCAGTCAGTCAAGACATGCTTGGTTTCTGAAGTTTGCTTCCTTGGTTTGGTACAGAACCTATATGATGATCTCTAAAGTGATCTATAATTGACATGCTTGCGAGTAGTGGCAACCCTCTTCAAGCCTGAATTTGTTTCATACTCTTAGATATTTTTGCTGATAACATTTTCCAACAGTTAATTCTGATTGCACAACCTGACTGGTTGAGATGCCTTCTACCTCTGCCTGTGCTACTACTTGTGATAAGAGCACATTTTTTCACAATAACTGTATAATTCCATTAAGCTGCTCAGTAAAAATTTATGCTATGGCTAATTGTGACAAGTGTCTACTTGCCTTTAGCACATACAAAATCAAAGAAAAGACACATTAGATAACGTCTATAAGATAATATTTGACCTGCAGCCCATCAGATTCTGAAGAAGAGTGTGACTGCAGGCCTAAATCAATTTCAGAATCTGTTGTTGCCCCTAAGTAAGATTTTCTGTCAGCAGCTATGAAGGGGGAACAAATATACAAACTAGAACTGGACAGAAAACAACAGAATATAGCAAACAAGATGGACTGTGAAAGGCATTTCAGACTGGCTAGAAACAACACAACATTGTGGTTAATCTGGCAAGTTTCAAAACAGCTGAGTTTGCGTGTATTTTGTAGTAGTGTGTGGTTCTCTCAGTACAGCAAAGAGCTTCTACTTTTTAGTAGAAGGAACTGCTAATGTTAAAGTACATGTGACTCAATATTCAGGGCTTTGTTGCTTTATTTTTTTCTTTTTTCTTTGTTTTGCAGAACACTCAAAGCTGTGAGCTATTACAAATAATATCATGGCTGTGATGATTTCTGACTGTATAACAGATGTGATATTATTTGCAATAACAGACACCAGTGAGTGTTCCATTGCTTAACTATGTCAAAGTAACAGAAATGACATAAGTCGATTTGAGCTTACCTAACAACTTGGCATGGTTTGCATGCAGTTTGCTTATGGCATGAGCTTTCATTGCTTGCTAGCTTCATTTGCCTTATGGCTCTGGTGAAACCCTAAAGAGGTAAACCAAAGACACTAAACATGTCTTGGCTAATTGACTACATTTGGGGTAAGGGGAAGATTTTTACTTACTTTTTCCCATACAATACAACAAAAATGTTCTTACATCAGTTGTAATACCAAATGTTTAAACCAGGAACATGCTCAATAAGTTTGAGAATGCAAATGACAGTGCCCAGCCAACAGTTTGCAAATGGAGTCAGGGAAAAATCAGAGATCAAAGTCAAATGTATGAATGGGATCTACTGTTAAACACAGCAAACAAAATGTACCTGTGCATTCAAAAGTCTGAGAGGTGCACTCTCTGTAGAGGATGTGTTAATTTATTTTCACTTAGAATATCAACAAAATGTACTTTCAGCAGGGGTGCCAAACCAAAACTTTCGCCTACAACTACATTTACATCAGACTGCTGGTCATCCATGAGAGATGACCAGGAGAAAATATACTAATGGTACAATGCAACTTGGCCAGACTTGGTCGCCACTATAGCGCCCCTTGTAGCAATGCTCAGAATGCAGCTTGTGCTTGTATTGCCATAAGTGAGGAAATGTGTTTCTGTGCAATTTTGTGTGAAGCATTAGCAAAAGCCTGGCTTTTGTGTATGTTTGGCCTCGCGTGCTGAATGGCCACCAGATGTGAACGGGCAGGCTGGGACGCTCAGTATGGCAACTGCTGAGGCCATTCCAACTGAAAGTTCCAAAAAAGTGTGGCAGTGCATACATGCACACTTCCATACAGGCAAACGCGTAATGAGTCTCATTGTCAGATCAAAGCAAACACAGCCATTTAGAACCTGTCTTAAGACACGCACAGCTCTAATACCAGCATTTTATTACAGGACAAAAAACCGCACAGACAAAAGCTACCCATGTGGTGGTTATTACCAATCTGATCTTTTATTCTCTGCATTGATGAGAGCAGCATGTCTGAAATGCGGAGGACATAATCTGAGCACAATGTTAGCGATTGGGACATCAAAGAAACTGCATTTCTGGCTGCAAGATGACTCTTTCTTTATTGCTTTTTGAGATAAGTTTCTTGCCAGACAATATATCAAGCTCCTACACAAAGCTGAATATTTAGTGGCATGTACTAGAATAGGGAAACAACTCTAAAGTTGTGAGAACAGGAATGACTCAGGCCTTTTGGGGGCCCTAAGCAGGATTGTTTTAAGGGCCCCCATCTTGCTAACTTACATGCTAACCAATAATTATTTAACACAAGCTGTCTAATGATTTACACATTATATATATATATATATATATATATATATATATATATATATATATATATATATATCTATATGTGTGTGTGTGTGTGTGTGTGTGTGTGTGTGTGTATTATTATATAATTATTATATAACTATAAATGCTTTACTTTACGGAAGTAAAGGTATAATGGTTATTTACAAGTATATACATCTGTGATGGGCCTGATTATCTAAACCTGGATTTACCACAGTCTAAGTTTCTAAATCTGGATTAATCATAGCTTGAGCATCTAAACCTGATTAATCGTAATCTGAATATCTAAACCTGGATTCACACAGTTATCACAGTTAAACCTTGAAGCCTGAATTGTAGTCCCACTTTTTCCCTTTTTCAGACACCAAATGTGTCCTGGCTGGTAGAAAACATTTGAGGCAAAATTAAGGTAATGTTTTTTTTTTTTTTTTTGCTGAACAATTGCTTTTAATATGGGCCACTGATGCCACCGCAGGGGGGGAAGTGGCTCACTGAGTGAAAAAGAACAATCCAGACCAGATTAGTTGCTGACAGAAACCAGAGAGCGAGAGAATGTTCTGGAATGTTGAACAAGAGTTAGCAAAGATGTGAACTGGCCTATAAAAAAGTGCTGAGGACGGATGGGAAAAACAAGTGTCACAAAGAAAGAGCGCGAGAGAGAGCGTGAGACAGAGACCACAGCTTTCCTCACTCTCTGCTTGTGGCTGCCTGACACCATGTTCGCTTCCTCTGCGTTGTGTTCTTTTATTATTTACTACAAAGCCAAAACAACAACACGGCACACTGGCACACCAGTAAATACCCGACACTTGTACACATGGCATGTGGCCTGGTGACTAACATCTGCAGACACTGCACAGCAGCCTGCAACA